>NC_051162.1:47534940-47749701 GCF_013339745.2 Dermacentor silvarum | reverse complement strand
GCCATGGTCACCATAGTCATATTCGGACTCAAGACGACGAGGCCAGTCGTGTCTGGACAACGACGAATTTGGAGCTAGCACTGGCTTTTGACTTGGCCTTTTAGCCGAGTGCCGCGCATTTGTAAACATACTTGTATACAGTCTCTTGTTTGCGTCTTTCCACGTAACAATATGGTTGTAACTAACAAGAAACCTAGGCCATCGGATTCCCTTATTCTACTCGCTCATGGTGTGCTTTACACGTGAGATGGTGCACAGGAGTCTAGCTGGTCCATCTGCTCGCATCTATCCCAAGTGGCTGCTCGCATCTATCAAGCGACTCCGCCCAACACCTGCCGAGGAGTCCATGATATTATTACGATAACATCGAAAGATGTTGAAGAGACGAGCCGCCGCGCGAAAGACGACGAAGTGTGTCGGTGCTCTTGGTGCGAGCGATTGTGGGCCTGGCTCTCTGGCTTCTGTGTAAATAGCCTGTAAATAGCCTCTTTCGTCTGTGTCCTTCCACACGTAGCATTCGGTGGAGTTTAGCGATCGCCGTCCTCGCCACGGAACTCCGAAGAGGTCGATACATTGAGCTTGTCACCATGCCCCCCGGTGACGAGACCGCCTCTGCAACGGCTTCGGCTCGTCCGACTACGCCTATCGTCACGGTTGCCCAACATCGCGACCCTGGTGTGTTCTCTGGCCTGGCGGGACAGGATGTTGACGAATGGATCAAGCTCTATGAACACGCCAGTGCTAATAACAGGTGGTACCCAACGATTATGCTCGCCAATGTCATCATTTATCTCGGCGGCACCCCACGCGTGTGGCACCAAACGCATGATGACGAGATAACCAGTTGGGACAGTTTCAAAGAAAAGCTACGGGAACTGTTCGGCGACCCTATTGGGCGCAAGGTTGCCACGAGAAAGGCTCTTGCGTCTCGTGTTCAGACCTCTACAGAGGCGTACGTTTCATACATCCTCGACGTCTTGGCTCTATGCCGCAAAGCTGACGATACTATGTCTGAAGCAGATAAAGTGGCCCATGTATTAAAGGCATTGCCGACGAGGATTTCAATTCGCTTGTTTTCGGCAACGTCTCGACTATTGACGCGATCATAAAAGAATGCCGTCGCCTAGAACACACTAAGAGCCGCCGTATCACACCCCACATCACGCGGCTACCCAACACTGCTGCTACGTCCACATGTGAGAGTCTACCACGTCAGGCCACCACCTGTGACGTTGTAACCCGTATTGTTCTCCGCGAGCTCGAGGCCGCCTGTTCCCCAGCTTTCTCCGCGACGTCTCCTGATCCGCCAGCTACGACGATTGCGATGATTCAGGCGGTCGTCAGACTGGAATTTGAGAACATGGGTCTGTACTCCGTGTGTTCAACGTCTCAACCTAGCGTTCCCCAGTTCTCTAGCGGCCCTTCTCGCCCTCGGCAGTACTTTTCTGCCGCATCTCGCCGCAACCCGTCCGAATGGCGTACCCCTGATGACAGGCCGATCTGCTTCCACTGCTGTCGCATCGGCCACGTCGCTCGTCACTGCCGCAACCGAGGCCACTTCCTCCTCGGCCATACGCCGCCGCTTATTCCCCGCACCTTTGGACCTTCTGTTCCCTATGCCTCCCGCCATGAACCCACTGCCGCTGATGCCCCTGCTCCGAACCTTCGCTACAGCCGCTCGCCCTCACCTTGACGCCACCAGTCTCGTTCGCCCCAACCCCGTCGATTTTCTTCGCGCCTATCGCCTCCTGGATGCCGCCGGAAAACTAGGCACTGCAGCTTCTGGAGGTGAAGCTGCGTTGTCGACCCTGCCCTCAAATCGTCTGCTCACGCTGCCGACGAACCAAAACCTTCTTGCCGTTGGCGTCGATGGCTATCCTGTCACTGCACTGATCGATACAGGGGCCCATATTTCAATCATGAGTGCTGCCTTCCGACGACGACTCCGAAAGCTCCTCACCCCAGCGTCGGCACGCGTCGTCCGCGTTGCGGATGGTGGTACTGTCCCTATTGTCGGCATGTGTACGGCACGTGTCAGCATCGCCGGCCGCCACACTCCTGCCCTCTTCACCGTGCTTGCTCATTGCCCTCATGACTTAAATCTCGGACTCGATTTTCTTTTTGCGCATTCTGCTCTTATTGACTGCTCTGCCCGCACTCTTCGCCTTGAGTTGCCGATTCTCGCAGAACCTCCTGATGAACCCCCGTGCCGCTTACGCCCCAACGGCTTTATTCACCTACCACCAAAGTCAATAGTCTATATTGAACTGTTGTCTTCCCCACCTGTTCCTGATGGCGAGTACCTCGTCACTCCTCTGCCCGACATTCCACTACAGTATGACATCACCATGCCTCACAGTATTGTTACTACTACTAATAACTGCACTCGCATGCCTATCTTTAACTTTGATTGGCAAAAAAATTCTCCCGCAAGGCATTTCCCTTGCCAACGGTGATTGCCTCATCGACCATCAAGTGGCAGCGTTACGAATCGATGGTTCTCCCGAGCTTGGTGTGGCCCTTACGCCAGCCTCGGGCGCCGATCCCAACATAAAGAAAATGGTTGCGGCAGACCTGTCCTCTACTCAGGCTGACGACCTTTGCATAGTGTTTCGGCCTACGGAGATATTTTAGACTTCGACGATCGCCCTTTAGGCCAGACGCTGGCGGTGAAGCATCGCATTCCTACTGGCGATGCTACGCCTATTCACCGACGACCATATCGCGTTTCTGCGTCGGAACGCCGAGTAATTCAAAATGAAGTGACCAAAATCCTAGATAAAGATATCATTGAGCTTTCTTCGAGTCCCTGGGCGTAACCTGTGGTGTTGGTTAAAAAGAAGGACGGCACGTGGCGCTTCTGTGTAGACTACCGTCATTTGAACAAAATTACTAAGAGGGACGTTTACCCGCTCCCACGTATCGACGACGCCCTTGGCTGCCTTAACGGTTCCACCCATTTCTCTTCTATTGATCTTCGCTATGGATACTGGCAGATTGCTGTTGACCATATGGACAGAGAAAAAACCGCGTTCGTAACACCTGATGGCCTATACCAACTTAAAGTAATGCCGTTTGGGTTATGCAATGCCCCTGCCACCTTTAAGCGTATGATGGACTCCTTGTGCTCCAAAGTTTTAAAGGGTCCACGTGTCTCTGTTACCTCTACGACGTCGTCTTCTCGCCAACGTTCCACTCTCACCTTGAGCGTCTAACAGCTATACTTGATGTATTTCGAAAGGCGAAGCTGCAACTCAACTCGTCCGAATGTCGTTTTGGCCGCCGCCAAATTACTGTTCTGGGCCATCTCGTGGACGCTTCCGGAGTGCAGCCTGATCCCGACAAAACTCGTGCCGTCCGAGACTTTCCGGTTCCGAAGACAGCCGCAGACGTTCGCAGTTTTGTTGGGCTATGCTCGTACTTTAGTCGTTTTGTTCAAGATTTCGCGGCAATTGCTGGACCCCTCACTAATCTTCTGAAGGAAGGCGTACAATTTTCGTGGGGTACTTCAGAAGCCACAGCCTTCTCTCGTCTTGTGACTCTTCTCACCTCACCACCTATTCTCGCCTACTTCGACCCTGATGCCCCTACAGAATTGCGTACAGATGCCAACAGTCATGATGTAGGTGCCGTCTTAGCCCAGTGTCAGCGTGGCTAGGATCGCGTTATTGCTTAGGCAAGCTCCTATGACCATCGGAGCGTAACTATTCCATTACGGAAAGAGAATGCCTTGCTGTTGTCTGGCCAGTTGCGGAGTTCCGTCCTTCCCTTTACGGTCGTCCTTTCTCTGTAGTCACTGACCACTGACCACTTTCTCCGTAGTCACTGACCTCTGCTGGCTCTCATCGCTAAGAGATCCTAAAGGCCAGCTTGGTCGATGGGCTTTGGGGCTGCAAGAATTTTCATATTCCGTGGTGTACAAGTCTGGCCGCCTGCACCAAGACGCTACAGCTTGTCGCGTTCCCCTGTTGATGACTCTGACTCCTCCAATACTGACAGTGCTGCTTGCATTTTCTCAGTATCCCAGCTCCTTCATTTCGCCGACGAGCAACGTCGTGATGCCTACATCAGAGCACTCATCGACTGTTTTGAACAATCTCCGGCCGATGCTACTCTATGCCTCTTCGTTCTCCGCGACGGCACTTCTATACCGTCGTAACCTCCATCCGGACGGATCTGAGTTCCTACTTGTAGTACCTAAACGCCTCCGCTCAACCGTTCTAGAAGAGCTTCACGACGTACCAACGGCAGGACACCTCGGCGTATCTCGAACCTATGGCCGAGTACGGCGCCCTTTTTTCTGGCCGGGCCTTGCACGTTCCGTAAAGCGTTACGTCGCCGCTTGTGAGCTTTGTCAACGACGCAAGAAGCCTTCCCAGCTGCCCGCTGGTTACCTGCAGCCGCTCGACATCCCTGCCGAGCCCTTCCATCGTGTCGGCTTAGACCTTCTGGGCCCATTTGCGAAATCTACATCACGAAACAAGTGGGTTGCCGTCGCTGCAGACTACGCGACCCGCTACGCCATAACACGCGCTCTTTCGACCAGTTGCGCTACTGATGTTGCGGACTTACTCCTACACGATATCATTTTGATGCATGGCGCTCCGCGTCAAATGCTCAGCGACCGTGGCCGTACGTCTTTGTCCAAAGTCATTGACGACATCATGGGTGCCTGCTCAATACAGCATAAAATTACCACCCCTTACCAGCCACAAACGAACGGCCTCACTGAGCGTTTGAACCTTACGCTTAGAGACATGCTATCGAAACACGTTTCAGCCGACCACCGTGACTGGGACCTGGCTCTACCTTACATTACCTTTGCGTACAACTCTTCCTGTCTCGAAACTGCTGGCTTTTCCCCGTTTTACCTTCTGTATGGCCGAGAACCGACGCTACCACTAGACACTCTGCTTCCGTGCCCCACAGCTTCAACTAGCGATTATGCCCGTGATGCAATCGCCCGTGCTGACCATGCTCGCCAACTTGCGCGTACTCGTCTGCAAGTGTCTCATGAAAAACAGAAACAACGCTACGACCTCTGTCACCGTGATGTGCATTTTGCGCCCGGCACCCTCGTGTTGCTTTGGTCACCATCGCGTAAAGTTGGCCGTTGTGAAAAACTGCCCTCCTGTTACACAGGCCCATATCGCGTGATCCGCCAAGTGACCGATGTCACCTACGAAATCGTTCTAGCCACGCCCACTATGTCCTCTGCTGTGACCACCAGTGATATTGTCCACGTCATCCGACTCAAACCCTACAACTCTCCAAGCGCATTGGATATTTAACAGCACCGTGACGGCGCTTTTGCCGACGGTGGGGGGGGGGGGGTAGTATTACGATAGCATCGAACGATGAAGAGACGAGCCGCCGCGAGAAAGTCTATGAAGTGTGTCTGTGCTCTTGGTGCGAGCGCGTGTGGACCTGGCTGTCTGGCTCCAGTGTAAATAGCCTGTATTTAGCCTCTTTCGTCTGTGTCCTTCCACATGTAACAATATAGAACCAGGACAGGCCCCGCATACGTCGAGCGTTAAGGATAAAACATAATTGATAAATAGTTTTATGTAGAAGGGTGTACCATTGATGTAAAAAATTATGGTTGATCCATCTTTCATAGGAATCGGCAGAACACTAAAGTCAAACGTGTTTTTACAGAAGCTGTTGAATGTTTATTGTACGTGAAGAATTAAGTTGCAAGCAGCCATCCGCGGCACCCTACCATTGCGATTGCCACAGAAGCGAAAGATGTCGAACGACTCGCGACCGGGAAACACCCCCCGGAGACACTGTACTGAACGCGCCGGAGCTCTGTGCAAATCGGCCATAAACCAGAGGCGTTGGCAAACCGTGCAAGCCTAACTGAACAGGTTGTTAGTAAATCGCTTCGCGAACTCACGGTCTGCTGTAGCGAAAGAAGAAAAATTTGCGTGTTGGCGACCGTGTTGCAGGTTTTATTGGCGCGCGGCGTCCTCTTGGCGAGCGGCGTCCTACTGCTGAGTCGCTTCGGCGCAGGTACGGGCATTTTGGTTTGGCTCCGTGCTGTCTTGGGCAGTCAGTTGAGTTGCGACGTGCTGAACTGCAGGAATGCGATTGGCAGACTTCGCAGTGTGCGCCGCGAACGCGTGAAGGCGCTCTATTTCACGCTGGCGTGTCTCTCACCGTACCGAAGCGAGATTCTCCCGTCGACGTCATTGCCTTGCTGCGCCGCTTAGCACAGCAGTTTTCTTAGTTGGTGTCACCGCAAGCGAAGCAGTAGACTCCGTGTAAGCACTGTTGATGCATGTTGAAGCTGCACTCCGTAGGCGCCGAGGTGTCACAGGCTTATCCGACGTGAAAGACAAACCATGTGCGTAATTTGCGTCGTCACCTCAGCACCTTAACAGAAGACCTACACCGCGTTGGAGCCTCGGCCCCTCCGCTGCGCTGAGACTACCGAAGCGCTCACTGTCGGAGATCGTTAGTGTCATGATGCAGTACTTCGCTTCACCGCTCCTACATGGCGGCGCCATCCCTGTCAAGAAAGTATATTTTACGCGTTCGCACCGGATGTCACATTCGTTACAGGAAGTTGACCATGGCCTGCGGCATAAAACACTTTCCTGTTAAAACAGTGGTTTTGCATCAGAAACAATTTACAGTGCACTTACTAAGAATGCGATTTCTTTTCTGCTTAGTGCTATGGAAGCCCTGCTCACACATGCATTGCCTCGTCATTGAATCGCGTGTGCTCTGGCTATCACACGCGCATCAATTTGTTGGTATCTGCTGATAACCCTACAAGCGTGAAAGTCGGGTGTGCGGCAACTTTTCGCACAATGTAGCGCCATATTGCTCCCTTGCGTCTGGGAAAGGCTGTTTTCGGGTTCTCCGAGGTTTGGCCTATGAAGTGCTATCGACCAAACAAGTTTACCGACCAAGGAATCTGACAACAACCTGGATATCTCCGCAGCCTCAAAACGCAGCCTGATATTCCCATTTTCAGCCTCTACTGGTACGAGTATATGCGAGCAATATTGTGATGTACCGTTTTACAGGCTACCTTTAAATACTTGTTGGATTTAAAGCGTTTTCTGACATTCCGTACTCCGTAAACTTTGTTGGTCGATAGTACGCCATCTTGCAGGAGAGTGGAATCTAGTACACGGCTACAACGGTTCTGTTCACGTGCGGTCTCGGGTGACTGATGATTAATTCTTCTTGGGTCCTTCGTGGTTAACACATCTGCAGAGCCGGCCTAACTTGTTTGGGGCTGAAAAAAACACAGGAACCCTTACTCCCAGAGCGACATTTAGGGGCGAAGCTCCTTAGGGTCGAGCCTTGTCCCTCGTCGCGCCGTCGTAGCTTCGCTCTCTTTCTCTTTCTCTCTCGTTCCTGACGCACGGTCTCTCTCTCTCTGTCTCGTCCATAGCTAGGGGCGCTGCGGTGCACAAGGGCGTTCGTTTCTCTTTCTCTGTCTCTCTCTGGTACGCAGCCAGGCGCACTGCGGTGCACAAGGGCGTTCGTTCCCGACGCGCGCGCTCTCTCTCTCAACCATAGCTAGGGGCGCTGTGGTGCACAAGGGCGTTCATTCCCGACGCGCGCTCTATTTCTCTCCAGTCCGTAGCTCTGGTTTACCCGAATGATCCCCCGGTGCTTCGCCCACTAATCATCATTGACGTCGTGGATATGTGCGGTGATTTTTTTTATGCCGTTAGAACCGAACCGGATATAAGGAATTACGCTCGCTTTTGACCAGTCGCGGTCATTCCGCCCTTCGGAGGGATTTAGGGATGAAGTCTGCTAGGTCTTGTATTAGCGAGACACAAAATCCCGCGTCGGTCAATCTTACTTGAGTTTTGAAGCTCGAGTCAACCTTGTGGAAGCACGACATCGAAAGGACGTGTAATAGAATGAGGATATATACTGCACTGCGGCACACCTGCGTGCGCACGTGACGAACGTGTGCACACGATGTATCTGTCCTTGATGAGTGGGCGCTCTGTCCGTTGCATCGATCGTGCAGAGTGTGCTGGGGCTGTTTTTGACATCAGGGAAAGACTATTTAAAAAAATCACAGCTATCCACGGGGTGAATGATGATGAGTGGGCGAAGCTCCGGAGGGAATCATCGGTAAACCGTGAATCTTCTGTGTAATTCGCCCAGCCGATCATCATGTATAGACGTGAGAAACACTTTGTGTATATATACAAAATCAACTGTAATTTGTTCGGTTGAGGACTTCATCCATGAAATCTGCACTCTCAAGTTGCTGCCGCGTAATCGCACTGGTGATTGCGTTGGCCCAGACCGACCCCCTTCACAAAGGCGAGTAGCGAGATTCGTCGTACCGATCGTCGCGGAGTGTGCTCCGATCACGTCTTGTACACTCTTCTCACAGCGTGTTACACCAGCTTCTTACACGGGCCGTAACGCGCTAGCACAAACGCGTTAGAAACGCGCAGTCTTTCGTTAATGTTGGGTATTTATTGTCATCGTGGTGCGTGTGTCCATGTGCGCTTCGTGGCGTAGTGGCTAGCGCCGCGAGTTCGGAAGCGACGGGTCCCTGGTTCGATTCTGCGCTACGGACACAACTTTCGGATTTTTTTCATAAAACTAGACGTGGCTACCTACTACGACGATGACTACTACTACTACTACTACTACTACTACATACTACAGAGGAGGGACAGACCCACACCCTAAGGAGCTTCGCCCCTAAAAATTACAGTGATGTTCACTACGAATACGCGGGCTATGCGTATGGACTCCACGAACGTGCACCGCGGCGTTGAAGCACCAACGGAAAGGGTGTGAACGAAGTGGTGGATGCTACATTGTTCTTGACGGTGCGACGCCTTGTGGTGGTGGCTCTTATGTAACGTCGGCAACAGTTTAGCTGTACATCCACTTTAACAGGGTGGAATGGAGGCGGAAATTTTACAGCGAAGGTGTTAAGGGCTCACCTTTCGATCGTCGCATCCGTCAATAGAAAAAATGTCACAGTTTCGCCCTAAGGGCGAAGCAATGAATGCGATAGCAACACAGCAATGTCATACGAAGTAAGGTGAGCGGCTTTGGTAGCAACAACACGCAGAACTGTTGTCGACGCCATCGGCGTTTTGCCCGCGTTAGCTCAAAATGCGTGCGGCGTTGGTGACTGTTGCTGGAGCCTCTGATATAAATAGGCACTTGGTGCCGCAGCTAAACGTCGCCTCCCTTCCCTCCCCCTCCCCCACGGCCTCTCGCGCGTCCGAAGAAGGCGCGTTTGCTCTACATATATGGTGATTGTAAAGGAGAAAAGAGACGCCTACTTCTGCAGCCCTTAAGCGAGCACGGCGCAGAACGCGCGTTTGTTCTCCGCCGTGCGTTCACTCCCCGTGAAAGACGCGCCCCTCGCGCCCTTTCACTCGCACATACAGCGTTCGGCGCGCTGAGCCGTGCTCCCTCAAGGGCTGCAGAAGATAGCGCCAACCTTTCCCTTTCCCTCAAGAACCACTTACCACGGCGACGATTTCATCTCCAAATGACGTCATACGGAACCTCACGGCGACGGCGACGGCGACGGCGACGGCGACGCCGACGGCAGAAATCTGCTTTTGAGTGTCCATATAATTGCTATCGCAATAAAAACTCATTGGCGGTGTGCTGTATGTGCGAGTGAAAGCACGCGAGGGCGAGGGTCGAGCGAACGCACGGCGCACGGAGAGCGAACGCACGGCGGGGAGAGAGAGATAATGGTTGTGAAGAGGAAGAGGCGCTCGGCGGAGAGCAAACGCGACTTCCCAGTGGAAGGGGAGTGGTGGGCGAGGAGGGCATCGAGACACCCTGGGCGTGTGCGTGCCGCTCTCCCACTGCGGGGCATGCGCCCAGCCAACACCACCTAGACTAGTGGTGTTGGCCCAGCCCTGCCGGTCTCTGCCGCCGACTCTCTCTAGGCTCTCGCCCACCTCTCCTCTAACAGTATCGACAATGGTAACAACGGCGTTTAGCCGTTCGTCACCTAGCCACCGTTTTGACAGTGGTCATGTGCGGTCACACAAACAACGCGCACAACTGTTGTCGACGGCGGCCGCGTTTTTCCCGCGTTCGCGCCGAACGCGCGCGACGTTGGTGACGTGTTTATGAAGAACGTGCCAACCTCCGCCGCACACCCTATGGCGGTGTACCGTAGCGACCATAAGGCCATGGTCCCTGTGGTCACTAAATAAATGAAAACCACCGGATCGTATATATTTCTGATTCTTTATTAGTTCAAATAACCAAACCAATTGCACCATCACATCTTAATAGTCATAATTGGAAATACATAATTCCCACCATAATACAGCTTCGCTGGTCTTCCATCTCCACCCCAGTGGAAGTGCTGACAGTTTTTATTACGATAGCAATTATATGGACACTCCAAAGCGTATTTCTGCCGTCCGCGTCGTCGCCGTTAGGTACCGTATGACGTCAACGGCGAGGAAATCATCGCCGCGCTCCGGACTCTGTATGTGCGAGTGTAAGGGCGCGAGGGACGCGTGCTTTCACGGGCAGCGAACGCACGTCGGAGAGGAAACTCACGTTTTGCGCCGTGCTTCCTGAAGGGCTGCAGAAGTAAGGCGTCTCGTTCCTTCTTTAGAATAACCATACCTAGAGAGCAAACGCGACTTTTTCCGTCGCGCGAAAGGCCGTGGGGGGACGGGAAGGAGGGAGGGGAGGCGACGTTTAGCTGCGACACCAAATGCGTATTTATACAAAAACGTTGTGAGGCTACAAGGTGGGTAAGATTTCCGACGCAGCTCGACGAGAGTCCCATTCTGATCTCGTCGAAAACCTCCCAGCCGCCCCCAGAGGCACCGGCAACAGTCACCAAGGCCGCAAGTGTTCAGTGCTAACGCGGGAAAAACGTCGACGGCGTCGACAACAGTTCTGCACGTTGCCGGTGCTGCTGCATGTCCAAGTTTATACTAAACTTGGACTGCCCACACGCGTGGATTCGGCAGTCACATTTTTTGTGCCCTTAGCTCCACTCTCTTTTTAACGCTAAGCGTTAAGGGCTCCCTGTCGCAGAAAATCCGGTCGGCGCCGTAGCCGGCATCTGCCCGGGCCAGAATAACTATAGTCTATTTTTAAATAGACTATAGACTTATAGTTTAAAATAGTCTATAGCCTATTTTAAAGTCTATTGTAAAAGTCACGCTGACTCTGATGTACAGGCTCCTTTCAAGGAAAACTATCTTCACTACTATAGACCTCAATGCTTTTAGACATGAATTGATAATACTCATTCTGTATATTTTGCATTGTTCAAGGTGCAACACTTACGCTAACGGGGGGGGGGGGGGGGGGGGGCTTAGAAGTTATCAGTGTCGTCATTCGCATTCGTTTTATTGCAATAGCAATTATCTGGAGGCTCCGTATAAGTCCAAGGGCGATAACATGGTCGCCGCACGTCGTGTGCTGTATGTGCGATTGAAAGCTTGCGAGGGTGAGCTGGCGATCGCGGCTCAACCTCGCGCACGCAAGCGAGAAAAGGAGGAAGAAATCGCGCCGTCTGCCGTCCCGTGGAACGCTCCGAGGGGACGGTAGGAAGAGGAGTGCGTTCTGCTCCCGGCGGCACGGACGGCCGCGTGTGGCCGCCCGGGCCGCAAGGCTCTGATGCTCTGGAGGATAGGGAAGGAGGGGGCGAGGCGTTCTACTTTGGCGGACCGCGCCGCTGTATCTTGGAAGCCATCTACGTCAGAGACACAATATGCCGTGCGCTGTGTTTTCGCTGCTTAATTCGCGTTGATGCAAGACGCTGCTGGAAAGTAGATTCGCTCGCTGCTGTGGCCACGCTTCCTCACTCCAGCGTTTTGACAGCGAGTTTCTGCACTCATCGAGTTAGATGTGTTCATGTTTACTTGTGTGCGCGTGACACCATGCTTGTTCATTTAGTTAGTATGTCTTTGTTTACAAGTTTATATGGCCGATAAGACTAATATCGTTACTTCGTATAGCTTTCCTATAATTTACTATTGCAATCGATGCTTCGCCTTTCGGATGATACTGTGACTTTTTTTAGTAAACAGAAATAATTACGGACCCACGGCATCAAATGTGAGTGGTTTTCCTTAATTTGCGGCAACGTTCTCTTCACAACCT
Organism: Dermacentor silvarum; assembly: GCF_013339745.2. Lineage (NCBI taxonomy): Eukaryota > Metazoa > Arthropoda > Arachnida > Ixodida > Ixodidae > Dermacentor > Dermacentor silvarum. The sequence goes on along the minus strand of NC_051162.1, from coordinate 47,737,593 downwards.
GCTCATAGAATCTTTTAACTATTGTTCTCATATGACGGTATACCTCATAAAACAAACTTATACAATATGAGGCTTGGTTATGATTGTTTATTTCCTATTCCTTAAAGTACACTATCCATATAATTGCAATCAAGTTATGCACTAGGAGATGATGTAAGCCGGTGCTTGTTTAGCCCATGACAGAAGTTATTCTGTTGGACATTGCAGTATAATTGTACTCTTTGTTCTTATAAACAGGCGACGACACAAATTGAGACAGGCAATATCTATCAACATGCAAAATCTTTATCCGTCCTCATAATAACAAGAACAAATGGAATCCGCATTGTGAGTACATTTAACATTTGTTTGATTTTTCCTATCCTATTGCGAATATGTAATAACTCACCACTACTCATCAAAAAGCAGATGCTATTGCTTCGATTAGCTGCACAATTATGGGAGGCCTAATGAACTGCATGTCTCATTGTTACTCTAGTTGTTTTTGCAAATAACATGGGCTCTAAATGGTGTAAGATAAAAATGTGTAAACACCTTTCAGTTAGGATAACTTGAGGCAATCTAGTCATAGTAAATATGTTATGTAGCACGTAGCGCTCGCGATACATGCTAGTTCTTTGCTCACCTATTCAAATATTCGTACATATGTAAGAAAGGAGCGAAAATATTGGCATTGAAATTAATAAATAAATGATGACTTCACCCAGAAATAACAATTAAGAACACTTTTTTTCTAATCTATTCTTCGTCTATACAAAGGAAAATAGGTATCGAAAACTTTTAGTGCATCAGTATATTTTAGATTCTGATTGCTGATTTTAGAGTCTAGAGATGGCCCGTGAATGGGCTGGACAAGAAATTATGGTGTTCCATTGACCCTTGTATGGCCTATTATTAAGAAAATGTTTTTGATGTGCCAATATTCATATTTCGTTTTCAATAATGCACGTACCGAGCTGCAATACAAATTACGTACATATCCACACAGAAACTATCTACGCACATTTCTAAACTGTTATCAAGCATTGGTTAGCTTCTATGCAGATGGAAATGCAGCATTTAAAAGCAGGCGATTTGTTCTATCTTTCCCTGTGCACTTTGTCAGAATGGTAGCATTGATTGCAAAAATGACAGAAGCTTTGCGAGTGTTTATAATTGCGGTAACACTTCTTACTCTGAGCATTGTGTTTTGCGACATACCAGTATCATTTATTCATTTCTCCGAAACATACATTATCGCGTGTGCTCATCGATTCTAACAACTGTAGTTACAATCACAGTATTTAGACTACTTTAGACACCAAGGGCAAAATTACACTTCGTATTTAGCACTGTTCGGGCGCAAAAAAAATGTTTGGCAAACTGCAAAATTATGCAGATAGAAGCAGCTGATAATAATAGACGGAAGTGCCCTTAGTAAGCAGCATTCACATAACCATGTTTATTACATATAGGCTCTACAAAAACAGGCAGCATTCCGACAAGCAAAAGAATGACCGTTTATTTCACAGTGCACTTATATAGACAGGGATCACATGATCCGTAACAAAAGGAAAGCGCGCACTGGGTGCGCACTGATATGCGACGTCACGCTATAACAATTGTGATATCCTTGTAAAGATCCCTTTCTATAACAAGCTGACTCTAGAAAGGGACGTTCAACAATAGATATCCAGGTTATCAATAAGGTCACTGGAGGGCCACCAAGCTTTATAATTGATTTCCTCGATTACGAATTGGCTTTCGATTCAGTAGTGATCCCAGCGCTAATGAGGGCATTTTGTTGTTACGGGCACTGGTGACACACGTGAATGTCTTATCATATAAATTTAAAGATTCCATAGTTACCCAAATTTATCAGAAGAAAAGCGGTAAAATCTAGAGAAGAGGCCAGCGAAGAAGACTGATCCTCTCCTTTGCTAGTCACTGTGTTCATCGAAGTATCGAAGCTGTTAGACTGGAAATGGTTAGGTGTTAGGATCACTGGAGATTTCAGCATCGTGGGGTAGCATTGTTTTCCACGTCAATGCTGCAGATGACTTAATTGCAAATAATGGTTGAGGACCTCGGCCGACGACGTGTGAAAGTAGGTCTATAGCTTTCCTCAATGACCACGAAGATAATAAACGCCTGCAGCATATTGAAAAAAAAAACTGATTCTCTTGAAGCCTTCCTTCTTGCATATGAACCAGACCTCCTAACACTAACAGAAACTTGGCTAACAGCTGACATTAAAGATCTTGAGGTAGCCCCTCCCAACTACGCCATCATCCGGAAAGACTGGACGACACGAGGCGGAGGCGTGGCCATTCTAATAAAGGGAATTCCGTTTTCAGTGTTACCCGATGTTGCGGACGTTGAGGCTATCTTTTGTAAGCTGTGTTTCGCGTCTTGCACTGTAGTCGTGGGCTGCGTTTATCGCAGTCCTTCTTCCGGCGTCGACACATTGCGCCTGTTGCATGAATACACGGAGCAATATGCATCAGGGTTGAGATTAATAATCGCAGGCGATTTTAATGTTTCCGAAATGAACTGGCAGACAATGCAGCATTATTCACCCTCTGCGGATGTATTATTTGATTTTATGTTATCTTTCAACCTCCCTCAAATTGTTGAACCCACACGTGTACAGGGATCCAGCTGTTCCATACTTGATTTAATATTCCTCAGCAATCGCTTTATGAATGAAGAAACTAAATTAAGTTTACTAGATGGCATTTCTGACCACAAGAACATCTTTTGCACTATGCCACTTCATGACACCGTTATTCCTCAGCAAATTGTCACACACCCTGACTACAGTAAAGCTAACGACACTAGTATATTTGATTACCTGAATAATGAATACGACTCGTTCCTGCAACTTTCTCTTAACAGCAGTACGGACATCGATACTTTGTGGCTCGCGTTTAAAGTGATTATATCTCACTGTATAAGCAATTACATACCAACGAGAAGAAATCAACTTGGTAAGCGTAATCCACGGATAACTCGCAACGTTATTCATGCCAAACGTAAAGTAAGCCGAATGCGAAAATTGCTGAAAACTAAACCATTCAACTTCACGCATCACGATCTCAGCGCAGCTATCCAATGTATGAAATCAAAAATTAAGACAGCCAAACCGTTCTACTTTACTAATACACTGACAAACGTTTTGAAGACGGCCCCAACTAAGTTTTGGAACTACATTAACCCAAAGAATCGTAACGACAACGGAGCCTCAAATGAAGAAAACAGAAAATCTGCTAACTTGCTTAATTACTACTACAGCTCCGTTTTCACAGAGGACGACGGCACAATACCACAAGCAGGTTCTACTATAAATGAGCCACTAGAGCCACTTACACTAACCGAAACAGGCATACCTAACCTACTACTGAACTTAGACCCAAAGAAATCACCGGCACCTGATAGCATACCAAATGCATTCCTTCGCCTGATACGCTAACTGGATGGCCAAGTACTTAATAATATTTAACAAATCACTCTCCTCAGGCGCCCTCCCTAAGGATTGGAAAACCGCTAAAGTAAAACCAATTCATGAATCAGGGAGCAAAACAGAACCCTCTAACTACAGGCCAATCTCACTAATATGTACAGTATGTAAACCACTAGAACATATTATCTTAAAGCACATAACCAAACATCTTGAACAGTAACAAATACTAACAGCTTGTCAGCATGGTTTTCGCAGAGGAGTTCCCACTGTCACACAACAAATTGAGCTTGTTCACGATGTATCATCAAACATTGATCAACAGAAACAAGTAGACCTAATCTTTCTAGATTTTTCAAAAGCTTTGGATCGCGTAACACATAAGAAATTAATTTATAAACTCGAACTTACCTTGGGAAAAGACCTATTATCGATTGTATCAAGGACTATCTTACTAATGGCACGCAATTTGTAGAAGTAAATCAGCAATATTCAATTAAAACAAGCGTCACATCCGGCGTTCCACAAGGAAGTGTTCTGGCTCCAGTTTTATTCCTTATATACATTAATGACCTGCCGTTTATTATTCCTGTCAATGTTAGACTTTTCGCTGACCATTGTGTTCTGTGTCAGGTAATCAATTCGTATAAGGATCATCTAGCTTTGAATGACGCTTTATTATTAGTATACAAATGGTGTAACGAATGGCAAATGACTTTGAACATAAAAACATCGGCTACACTATCAATTACGAGGAAAGAACACTGATCAGAATGCAACTACGTACAATATAAATAACGCCACACTTAACGCAGTGAAGGAGTTCAAGTACCTTGGTTTAACATTAACACACGACTTTAGATGGAAACGCCATAATAACAACGTTACCTCGACTGCACAAAAAAATGTTCCTTCAGCAGACGTCTCAGACTGTCACCCCCAAACACAAAGCTACTAGCATATAACACATTTGTCAGATCAGTATTAGAATATGCTAATGTTGTATGGTTTCATTTCAGTAAAGAACTCATTACAAACTGGAAGCAGTTCAAAGGAAGGCACTAAGATGTATTTACAATAAATATAGGTTGACAGACACACCCAAGGAATTTCTAAAACAGGCAGGTATCCTTACCTTACAAAACGGAGCAAAGCTTGCGCGATTTAAAATGATGTACCAAGTTATTCATAACGAATTAGAAATAGACAGCTCAAAATACTTACTTATCCATAACACGAACACGACCCACCCGACATAAACACACTCTATCATTAAACGAACACCCAATTCATACGGAAAGTCATAAGCATTCCTTTTATGCTTTAATGACGCGTGAATGGAACAAGCTGGAACCTACCCTTACAAACAGCCCAACCATATCTACTTTTTTAACATTAGTCGAAAACAAATTGCACGCTTCACAATTCTGACCTACCTGTGTTACCATTCATTTCTGTGCTATTTTATTCTATTTTATTGTGTATATAATCCCAATTTATTTATAGATTATCACCTCTTGAGTAAATCTAATATTAATACCTTGTACTTTCTCATTACTAAGTTCCATTGTTTATTCATGCTAACTTTTTACCTCTTTACCACTTGTTTATTACAAGGTTTTTGCCTTGTATTATTCTGTTATTACTGCCTACCATTCTTTACCGCTTATAATTGATAGCTTATTTCATTGCCTCTTGCTATTCCTAAGCATATACAATGTGTATGTTGTAATTAATGCTACGGTTTCGTTCACCTTTGTCAATTGTCTTCTTCTTTTATTACTCCCGTTCATTTTAATACGATTTATTGCTTTATTATTTCTGCCAACCATACTGTTTGTGTTTGCTAATTGTCGATGTATTGTATGTAAACTAAATATTGGATTATTTGCTGTCATTATATTGTACAACTATGTACATACCCTTCTGTTATGATCCCTGATGGGATCGACAGTATTAATAAATAAATAAATAAATAAATAAATAAATAAATAAATAAATAAATAAATAATCTTCAATAGCCTAGCAATAAAACCAGAATTCATGACTGGCAGGCACCTTGTAGTACGTCTAAGAGAGTGCTTTTATCTAGGTCAATTCTAGGAAAAGTACAGAAAAATAACCATGCGTTGCAGCAAATACCGCAGCATTTACCAAGTCGGGACCGGCAGGTGCCGCAATACTAGAAAAGACACGCATGCAATAGTTAAATTTTACGTTCACTTTCATGCAGGAAAATCTTTGAGGTTTATAAAGAAGCTGATTCAGAACCTATGAACTGTACAACAAGCAATAGAACAAGAAATGGCAAGCGCAACGTTAAGACAAAGTACGACAGCGGTCTGGATTAGGTAGCAAATGGGGGTAGCCGATATCCTAGTTCAGAAGAAGAGGAAGGAATTGAGTTTGTGATGTCATGTGAACCCCGAAACATGTAACCAATTGTATATTATAGTTACAACCTGGAGGCGAAGGCAATGAAAACGCAGCCGAGGATGCCGAGTTGCATGATGAAATTAGGTAATTTGAAGGCATCGGATGGTGCCAGCTGGCGCAAGGCAGGGCTGATTGGATATCATTCGCAGAGGGCTTCATCCTGCAGTGGACGTAAAAGAGGCCGATGAGGACTTATGGCATAGGTATATACATAGAAAGAAAACGGGAGTTCTACATGCGGTGTTTGTAGTATAAAAATTGCTCGACTTTATTGGGGATAGTGAAACAGCCTATTCTTTTTTTTCTTTTTGTCATCTCTGAAGAACGTAGAAGGGACCATGTTATTTATACTGTGAAAATAAATAAAGGAAAACGGGTCCAAGGCACCCGTGGACGCTCTGCTAATGTTCATATTTCAAAAGTTTTACCATTTCAGCTGATGAATACGTAAATAAATGTCTAAAGACTGTGCAAATTGCATTGCCCTATTGCATGTTTCACGGGTCTACACGAAAACGGTCCTAGGCTGATACCCTCTACGTATTGAACACATTCAATTTCAGCCTGTGTGGCTAGCATCAAGTGTTAGCACAGACGCCTAAACCGGTGCTTTGCCGTAGTTGGGATTGTTGTGCTACTTGTTTTGCAATGGGACTCTCCTAAGTACACATGCCTCAGTAAATAAGTGTGTTGTTCTCTCTAGTTCATGAGATCGGCACAACGCGGAGGATGCGTTATTTTCTTCCTTACCCAAAATACATGTTTCGTATTGCTTTGTTTGCATTTTGAAACCTACACCAGTGACCAATGCGCCCAATAGCATCGCTCAGCTAAAGTTTGCGGTTTATATAGAGGTTAAGAGAACAGTCATCTCCCGACAAGGTCTCACTCCTCAATATTCAGAACAAAAAAATTACTGGTGAATTGGCCTTCCAGTTAGTTTCTTAACAAAACGTCGCTTTATGCATTGAAGCAGAAAATTAACTGGAACGCCAATGCATTTCTCCGCAAAGTTCGGGAATTAATATCTCGAAACTGGTGTCATCCTGAGAAATAATTCTAAGTGGGTCCGCCCTGCGAACTCCACGGCTACAATTTGTACATTGCAATATGGGCCATCAGAGAATTAGTTTAAAACTTAATTAGTGAATTTATGTTAATTATTCAATTATGCATGTCAATTTCTGATGCAAGTAATGTCCGCCTCTTCGAGTAGACCAGCTCATTAACTAGAATTGGGCTATCTGTCACAGGCAACCTTAAATAAATTTTAAAAGTGTTTGCTGAAACACCCTGTATGTATGTATGTATGTATATATATATATATATATATATATATATATATATATATATATATAGTAACTGGATTTTTCAATGGGCCAAGCGTATTTAGGAAAATCAGAAGCACAACTTCGCGGTTATCTTAGGTTTAATATTTTCCCAACAGTTTCGGTCGGTGGACCGACCTTTTTCAAGGGAAAAATGACATCCCTTGAAAAAGGTCGGTCCACCGACCGAAACTGTTGGGAAAATATTAAACCTAAGATAACCGCGAAGTTGTGCTTCTGATTTTCTTATATATATATATATATATATATATATATATATATACAATTTTTTGTTCTGAATATTGAGGAGTGAGACCTTGTCGGGAGATGACTGTTCTCTTAACCTCTATATAAACGGCAAACTTTAGCTGAGCGATGCTATTGGGCGCATTGGTCACTGGTGTAGGTTTCAAAATGCAAACAAAGCAATACGAAACATGTATTTTGGGTAAGGAAGAAAATAACGCATCCTCCGCGTTGTGCCGATCTCATGAACTAGAGAGAACAACACACTTATTTACTGAGGCATGTGTACTTAGGAGAGTCCCATTGCAAAACAAGTAGCACAACAATCCCAACTACGGCAAAGCACCGGTTTAGGCGTCTGTGCTAACACTTGATGCTAGCCACACAGGCTGAAATTGAATGTGTTCAATACGTAGAGGGTATCAGCCTAGGACCGTTTTCACCTAGGACCCTGTGTATGTATATATATATATATATATATATATATATATATATAGCCGCCATAAAAAAGTTTTGAAAAAACGCATTTCTCTCATCGACACTCATATAAGCCTACATTTCTAGCATGCTCGAAAAGTTCACACAAATGAAAAACCCTTGGGCATAGTGTCACATCTGTTAACTAAAACTTCTCATAGTGCTATAAAAAGGTAGCAAACTCAGCTCGGATAATATATATTCCTAGTAACTTATCAGGTTAATATCAGTGACGCGAAATTAAGGGGTCAAATATTTAATAATAATTGGGTGGCGTAGTTATCAGAAATCCTGCTTATAGGATCGTGTGCGACATATCTCATTGGTTCTATCTAGCGCATACATTGCAAATGACTGGACTATTGCTCTTTCATAGAAAGGCGTCATCAAAGGAAACATTAGTATTTCACACGGCGATGAACACGAAACAAAAGATGATGGACTTGTACCTCACTTTTTGAATACCCTAAAACCGGCTGCTCCTGAATATTCGATGAATGACACATCAGGTAAGCTTATCTATCTTCTTACATAAAAGCAATATTTTGTTTAAATAAAATTTATCCTACACTACGAGACTAACTGTGGAGCCTGTCTCATTGCAACTGCCGTCAAGGCCGCAAAACAGTAATTCATGCTAAAAAAAGTGCAATGCGTTTTTACAGTCCTGAATGATAATGAATCAAAGGATATCGAAAAAAATGTGCCAACTTCGATCTAATTTTGTTAGCGAAATATTTGTATCAATGCACATAAAGATTGTTCTTGCAAAATACAATCGTGGGGTTTTACATTCCCAAACCACTACTGCCTCATGAAGCATGCCGTTGTTGGGGGCCTCCCTGTTATGTATGACTATCTTGGGGCGCTTAAGGTGCACCTAATTTAAAGACAGGCGCGTTTTCGCATTTCACCCATACCAAAATGTTGCCGCCGTGGTCTGGACGGGATCCCCGATTTTGAGCCCAGAAGCGCAAAGCCTTAGCCACTAAGCAATAGCGGCGGGGGAGCCTTCCTGCAGCATTTGGGAACTGATATATTTGAAAACTCCAAGTGCAAAACATGTAAAAAATGTAGCAAGTATTTTTTTTTGGTTAGGTCAGCGTAGCGAGCCGCTCTAATAGAAGTTTATTTAGAAAATAGAATTATGAGCTATAATATTCCAAAATTAAACAGTCAGTGTTAAGGGACGCCGTATTGGAGGACTCCGGATTTATCTTAACCCCGTGAAATTTTTAACGTACGTCCAAAGCACTCTACATGAGTGTTTTTGCATTTCACTTCCATCGAAAAGCGGTCACCTTGGCAGGCGATTGAAGCTGTGACCTCATGCTTAGCAACGCAGCTGCGCTTCCTGCTCCACTCGCTTGCTCAACGAAGGCCGTAGTGCTCAGAATATATCGCAAAAAAAATTCACTTCTAGTAGGCTTGCAGAAATTGGGTCACGCATGCTGCGCACTTAGTTGTGCTGACTGCGCTACATATTGTGGACGTTCTGAATATACGGGCTTCAATGGATGCTCAGCTAGCCCATACATGTGCACCTTGTGCCCTCTGCAAAAAGTGTGGAGAAGGCGCTAGTGTGTGAGCTGTGATCATCCCCACCGCTACCCAAATAGTACACTGAATGCCTGAAGATCTCAGGAAGAGATACCGAGGTATTTAGCCTGCTCTTTTAGGTCATAATTTAGTACGAAGTATACTCTCTGACGTCTAATTGGGTTTGGGGGGCTGCTGCGGTTGGATTTTCTATCAGGTTTCTCGGTGCGTCACCAGGCGTTAGCACGCATCCACGGAGTAGCAATTACACAAAACTCGTAATTGAAGACGTCATACCGCAAACACAACTGCGTAGGAAAGTGTTTGCGCACGCAGATTCCTCCCAGACGTTTTCAAAACGCAAAGAATATGTTGTATGGCGTGCCTAATCTGAGAGACTGACGTATGCATTAAATAATGTTCGGCCATTACACCCTGTTGAGATGGTTGACTAGCGAAGCTGAAAAGGGGCAGCCACGGTGTTTATTTTAATGTTTATCACGCAGCTATATTGCCACATTTAGCGTGTTTTCTATAGCAGAGTATACCGACAATTTGGTGGAGGTGTTGGGTGCGCTCAACTTCTGCAGGAGACCTTACTGGGCAGCAAGAACCTCGCCCCAGAACTGGAGCCGACTCCAGTTCACCGCACAAGCCGGCGAATCCGAGGCCTCGACCCAAAATTTGGAAACCTCCAGGAACAAGGGATGACTGCTACCACTGCGAATTCTACGGAAAGGGTGACACCGACTTACCTAACGGTGCTGAACCCCGAAGTATCAACGGCTTTTCATGGCGACACATTTGAAGACGTGGAAGACTGGCTGGCGGAGTTCGAGCGCGTAGCTGCATGTAACGAGTGGGACAACAACGCCAAACTCAGGCACGTCTACTTCAGTCTCCAGGATGGTGCTCGCACGTGGTTTATGAACCACGAAAGTGCCCTGTCATCCTGGCCCGAGTTCCAGCGCAAGCTACTGGAGACCTACTCCAGCCCCGATCGCCGGGAAAAATCGGAGCGGGCCCTCCAATCACGCGTTCAAACGAGAGCGTCACGATGTACGTGGAGGACATGACGCGTCTCTTTCAGCATGCCGACCCGAGCATGTCGGAAGAGAAGAAGGTGCGTCATCTGACGAGAGGCGTAAAGTAGCAGCTCTTTGGCGGTCTTCTTCGGAATACGCCCAAGACTGTTGCGGAGTTCCTCACTGAAGCCACCGCAATGGAGAAGACGCTTCAGCAACGGTCGAACATGTACAACCGGCAAGTCAATGCCGCCTGCACTCCGGATACGCCGGTAGGCTTCGGGTGCGACGTTGCCTTGCTTTGCGAGCTGATTCGCTCCGTGGTTCGCGACGAGCTGCAGAAGCGCCACGGTACGTCGCCACCTCCAGTCAGCTCCCACGCCAGCGTCGTACGCAACGAAGTGCAGCAGGCACTGCAGGCATCTCTTTCCAGAAGTGAAGCATCACCTCTGCCAAGCGAGTCCCGGCGCAAGACTTACGCAGAAACATTGCTGAGCCCCGCCCAAGCTTTTGCACCTCCTTATGTTGCGTCGCCAGTCGCCTTGCAGGCGGCGCAAGCCGCTCCGACAACCCCACTACCGTACTTCGACGACCACCGAATACCCGCGAGGAAATCAGGGGTTTGGCGAGCACCCGATCGACGACCGCTGTGCTACCACTGCGGCGAAGCGGGTCATGTGTATCTGGAGTGCCCCAACCGACGACTCGGAGTGCGGGGTTTTTCCATCGATTCGCCTCGACCTAGGTTCGGCCAAAGGCCTCCCGACATCGCAGAATTCCTCGACCAGCAGCGCAGGCCGGACACATTGTAGCGGCAGTCACGCTCACCCTCACCGCGGCGATATTTCCCTGCTCGTGATACCACCTCGAGGACTACGCAAGGGAGATCACCAAGTCCACGCCAGGAAAACCGACGCCAGCGACCTTCCGAGGCGGGGCCGCTGATACTCGACGTGCTGAAGACCTCGTATCGTCCCGACGACCGCAGAACAACGAAAACACGATGACGCCAGAACCAGTTCCCGCGAACAAGATTTCACTGGACATACCTGTGTTGATCGACGGCAGAAAGATGAGTGCACTTGTAGATACCGGCGCCGATTACTCTATTATTAGTGGCATACTGGCGAGCGTTCTGAAAAAAGTAACCTTGCCCTGGGATGGGGCACCAGATCGTACGGCAGGTGGCCATGTCGTCACACCGCTTGGCTTATGCACCGCCAGAGTAGAAATTCGCGGTGCTGCTTTTCTCGCCACTTGTCTGGTTCTACGCGAGGGTTCCCGCGATTTAATTTTTGGGATGGACTTTCTCCGGGAATATGGCGCCATTATTGACCTCCGCGAGCGCCGCATCACTTTTTCAACACAAAGGGCAACAGCGCAGACCGACGCCATTGGACACAGATCCGCACTTCGCGTTTCGGACGACAGCATCACGATACCGCCGCGTGCGAGTGTTATGGTTCCGGTCAAGTCCGACAGCTACAAGACGGTGAAGCCATTGTAGAAGGAAACATTTCTATGCTGCTGACCCAAGGTATTTGTGTAGCGCGAAGCCTTGTGGAACTTCGTGATAGTCAGACAGCGGTCCTCCTTACCAACTTTACTTTTCAGCATCGGCACATTTTTCGTGGCACTGCCGCCGCCTACGCGGAACTATCAACGGAGATCGTCGAGTGTTTTTCTTCTGAAGTGAACACAGACGACGGTTCACTTAGACACATCGATGTAAACTCTGAACTTATGGACGACTAAAAGTACGCACTGCAGGAACTCTTGAACGAATTCCGCGCGTGCTCCGCTTGGTCTACTAAGGTGGGCCAAACGCCAATCACGAAGCACCGAATAACGACATCCGACGACGCACGCCCCATCGAACAACAGCCTTATCGTGTCTCGCCGAAAGAACGTGAGTCAATTCAAGCCCATGTCAAGGAGATGCTAGATGATGGTGTCATTCAGCCTTCGCATAGTCCGTGGTCCTCCCCGGTGGTTCTGGTCAAGAAAAAAGACGGAACGCTTTGTTTCTGTGTTGAGTATTGACGACTGAACGATGTTACCAAGAAGGACGTGTAGCCACTACTATTTATCGATGACTCTTTACACAGGTTGCGGCGAGCTAAGTATTTTTCGTCTCTCGATCTCAAGAGCGGTTACTGGCAAATTGAGGTAGATGAACGAGACCGCTAAAAAACTGCTTTCGTCACTCGAGATGGCCTTTACGAATTCAGAGTACTTCTGTAGCGCCCACCGACGCTGCCTAGCGCGAACGCTAAGGTCAGCGTTCTCGGCCGGCGCCTTGGGGCCGGCTGCGACAGACGAGAAAAATAAAGTTGGGCGGCGCGTGCCAGCGGCGCAAGCACGGCACGCGCTAGTCCGTTCTGAAAGCCTGCTAAGCTGGTCCTCTTGTTCTGGCGCTCCGCTGCGACCCCTCGGTTCTCGACAGTGGTGACTCCGGCCTAAGAGATGACCGACCCCAGCAACCTCCCGCCCTCAGGCAACCTCCCGCCTGACGCTACCTCGCGCCCACGGGACGTCGCAGCTCTACAGCTCCGCCTGCCCACGTTCTGGCGCCACAACCCGCAGGTTTGGTTCGCCCAGGTCGAAGCCACCTTCGATCTGCACAACATCACCTCGGAGACTTCGCGGTTTCGCCACTTGCTTTGCAACCTGTCTCCTGAGGTGGCTCAGGAAGTGGCGGACGTTATCGCTGCACCTTTGAGTGATGCCCCATACCAGCAACTGAAGCAGAGCATTTTAGAACGTACCACGGCGTCTGAGAGCGCGCGCATCCAGCAGCTGCTTACCTCCGAGGACCTTGGAGATCGCCGCCCTTCCCAGCTGCTCAACAGCATGCGACAGCTCCTGGGCACAAGCAACGTCGACTCGAACAGTGCGCTGTTGAGGGAGCTCTTCCTGCAGCGCTTACCACAGTCCACCCGCCTTGTCTTGGCCACTACAGAGGACTTGTCCCTCGACCGCCTCGCCCGGCTCGCTGATCGAATCCACGACGCGACTTCTCCTTCAGTCGCCGCCCTCTCTTCAACGCCAAAGTCCTCAACCATGGCCCGCTTAGAGTCCCGGATCGACCAGCTCGCCGTTTCCATCGACGCCCTTCGGACGTCCTCCCATGACGAGCGCGGCTCCACCTCATGTCCCAGCCGCCGTCCTTCTTCCTCGACCAGTCGCCGCTCGCGCAGTCCTCGACGCTCGCCTATCTGCTGGTACCATCGCACTTTCCAGCACCGCGCCCGTCAGTGCAAGTCCCCATGCGAATGGTCGGGAAACGCACCGCGAGATCACTGACGGCGGCATGTGACCTCGCCTTACAACCCGGCCGCCTTTTCATAGTCATGGATCGCATTTCCGGCCTGCGGTTCCTTGTAGACACGGGTGCCGAGGTCAGTGTACTGCCGTCCTCCAAGCGTGACCGCGCTTCTAAATCACCTGGACCTACACTCCGCGCGGCAAACTCTACTTCCATCGCCACGTATGGTCTGCGGTCCCTCACTCTCGACCTAGGCCTGCGGCGCACATTCCGGTGGGTCTTCATCGTAGCCGACGTCCATCAGCCTATCCTCGGTTCCGACTTCCTGACTCATTTCGACCTTGACGTCAGCATGCGCCGCCATCGCCTGATTGACAGCAAGACGCGCCTCTCGATCCCTGGCGTTCTGTCGGCTGTCGCTCCCACCGGCATCCGCACGCTGATCCCAACATGCCCGTATGCTCGTATCCTCGAAGACTTCCCTGAGGTGACAAGGCCCTGCAATTTAAATCAGCCTCCCAAGCACAGCGTCACCCACCACATTGTCACACGTGGTCCACCTGTCGCAGCCCGTCCGCGCCGCCTCTTCGGTGAGCGTCTGGACGTTGCTAAACGGGAATTCGAGCACATGCTCCAGCTAGGTATTATTCGCCCGTCGTCCAGCAGTTGGGCCTCCCCGCTTCATCTGGTGCCCAAGAAAGAACCGGGTGACTGGCGTCCGTGCGGTGACTACCGGGCACTCAACGCTCACACGGTCCACGATAGCTACCCCCTTCCACACATCCAAGATTTTACAGGCCATTTGGAGGGATGCAAATCTTTAGTAAGGTGGACCTTGTCAAGGCCTATCACCAAATCCCCGTTGAGCCGGCCGATATCCCGAAGACAGCCATTACTACACCCTTCGGCCTGTTTGAGTTTGTGCGCATGCCCTTTGGGTTACGCAACGCAGCTCAAACGTTCCAACGATTCATTGCCGAGGTAACGCGCGGCCTCCCGGCTGTATTTGCCTACGTCGACGACATCCTCGTCGCGAGTCCCAATCCACAAGATCATGAGCGTCACCTCCGGGAACTCTTTCAACGCCTTCAACAATTTGGCCTGGTTGTCAACCCCCAGAAATGCGTATTTGGATCTTCCGAGCTCGAGTTTCTGGGCCACCACATCTCGGAGCTGGGAATTCGTCCGTTGCCCTCTCACGTCCAGGCCGTGAAAGACTTCCCAGCACCCACTACCCTACGCCAGCTGCGTGAGTTCCTCGGCCTAGTGAATTTCTCCCGACGTTTCATTCCGCACTGCGCTGAGCTTCTACACCCACTGACTAACCTTCTTCGCACGACCAAGGGCTCCTCATCTGCGATTTCCTGGTCTCCCGAAGCTGATGCTGCTTTCAGGGCTGCTAAACAAGCCGTTGCCGATGCGGTACTTCTCGTACACCCGAGAACTAACGTGCCAACCCGCATCATGGTGGATGCTTCCAGTGTGGCCATTGGCGCTGTTCTCCAGCAGAAAATCAACTCCGAGTGGCGCCCACTGGATTTCTTCTCTCGGAAGCTCCAACCTGCCGAGACTCGCTACAGCGTTTTTGGCCGCGAGCTGCTCGCCATCTACTCCACCATCCAGCACTTTCGGCACTTCTTGGAGGGCCAGCCATTCTATATTCTAACTGATCATAAGCCTCTGGTGTATGTCTTCCGTACAAACTCTTCCAAGTACGTCGCACGTGAAGTTCGTCAACTGGCCTATATATCGGAGTTCACCACGGATATCCGGCACATCAAAGGCACCGACAACGAGGCAGCTGACGCACTTTCACGCATCACCTCCCTCGGCACTTCTACATCGACTGTGGATTGGGAGGGTCTAGCTCGTGCGCAGATGGAAGACCCCGAGCTGCAAGCGCTGCGTGACCATCCCCGTTCCCTCCGTCTACAACTCGTTCCTCACCCGTTTGTGCCTGGCTCCCTCTGGTGCGACATGTCAGCGGCTACACCTCGCCCCTTCATTCCGACTGCCTTCCGTCGTGCGGTGTTCCAATCACTTCATGACATCTGCCATCCCAGCGTCCGAGCCACGCAGCGCCTCGTTACACAGCGGTATGTCTGGCCAAGCATCAACACCGATGTTCGCCAGTGGGCCCGCTCATGCCTCGCATGCCAGACCGCCAAAGTGGCCCGCCACACGAAGACTCCCACACAGTCGTTCTTGCCCCCTGGCTGCCGTTTTGACCACGTCCATCTTGATTTGGTGGGACCACTTCCTCACTCTCACGGCTGTCGCTACATTCTGACAATGATCGACCGCTTCACCCGTTGGCCCGAAGCCGTGCCCATTCCGGACATCACTGCAGAAACGGTCGCCAAAGCCTTCGTTTCAGCATGGGTTTCCCGCTTCGGCTGCCCCAGCATCGTGACAACTGATCGCGGCCGGCAATTTGACTGCACACTTTTCACTTCACTCAACCGCCTGCTTGGCACTAAGCACTGCCGTACCACTGCATATCATCCCTGTGCCAACGGCATGGTTGAGCGGCTCCATCGCCAGCTCAAGGCTGCACTGACTGCGCGCCTGGATCGAGAGCACTGGGTCGACCACCTTCCTATGGTGCTTCTCGGCCTACGTGCCGTCCTTCGTCGCGACCTTGGCTGTTCAGCGGCCGAACTCGTCTACGGTGCACCCCTGCGGCTTTCTGGAGACTTGTTCGTTTCTTCGGCCCCCTCGCCCCAGCCGCTACAGTACCTACAACGCCTACAGGACTGCATTCAGCACCTACGCCCCGTACCACCTCGGTCATCGGACCACAGCATCTTTGTCCACCCGGACCTTGAGTCCTCGTCCCACGTCTTCCTCCAACGAAACGCTATCAAGGCTCCTCTTACACCCTCCTACGACGGACCATACCGTGTCCTCCACAAGACCCAGAAGTCCGCCACCATTCTATTGAATGGCCGCGAAGAAGTCGTTTCGCTGGACCGCCTCAAACCAGCCTACGTCGAAACGCCTCCCAAGGAGCTCCCCGCGGATGTCGCTGGCGCACCCGTCGATATGCTCGACACCAAGACAGCCTCACCTCTGCCTCGTCGACGAGTCCATTTCGCCGTTCCGTCTAGGCGGGGGGCCTTGTAGCGCCCACCGACGCTGCCTAGCGCGAACGCTAAGGTCAGCGTTCTCGGCCGGCGCCTTGGGGCCGGCTGCGACAGACGAGAAAAATAAAGTTGGGCGGCGCGTGCCAGCGGCGCAAGCACGGCACGCGCTAGTCCGTTCTGAAAGCCTGCTTAGCTGGTCCTCTTGTTCTGGCGCTCCGCTGCGACCCCTCGGTTCTCGACACTTCCTTTCGGGCTCTGTTCCGCACCAGCAACTTTCCAGTGAATGATGGACACCGTTCTCGCTGGTCTGAAGTGGCAAAACTGCCTCGTCTACCTCGGCGACGTGGTTGTTTTTTCGGCGACATTTGACGACCACCTGAAACGACTGCGGCAAGTTCTCAAAGCCATCCGATCGGCTAACCTCGCCCTTAAGCCCCAGAAGTGTAATTTCGGCTACAAGGAGCTTATGTTCCTGGGACACGTCGTCAGCGCAGAAGGCGTTAGCCCCGATCTCGCGAAAACTGCCGCTGTAGCCACGTTTCCAACACCGACCGACAAGAAGGGTGTCCACCGCTTCTTGGGTCTTTGCTCATACTACCAGCGTTTCATGGAAAATTTTTCGAAGATGGCGGAGCTGCTGACTCGCCTCACGAGGGACGATGTATCGTTCGTCTGGGCCGCAGAGCAAGAGACTGATTTCACCGAGCTTCGACAGCGTCTGATGTCAGCACCAGTTTTGGCCCACTTTGACGAGGAGGCGGAGACGGAAGTTCATACAGACGCCACTAGCGTTGGTCTTGGTGTGGTGCTTGTACGACGGCAGGAAAGCATTGAAAGAATGATCGCATATGCAAGTCGCACGCTATCGCATGTAGAGAGAAAGAGTGTCTTGCCGTCGTATGGGCACTGGCCAAATATCGACCTTATCTCTACGGCCGCCCATTCAAAGTGGTAACCGATCACCACTCGTTATGCTGGCTTGCAAATCTGCGGGACCCTTCTGGACGACTGGCACGGTGCAGTCTACGTTCGCAGGAGTACGACGTGGCCATCGTGTACAAGTCAGGCCGCATACACGAAGACGCTGACGCACTCTCCCGCGCTCCTACGACACTACCGACCAAGACATTGAGGACGACGGCGCTTTCCTTGGGGTCGTAAGCGTTACTAATTTCTCCCCACGGCAGCGCGCAGATGAAGCACTACGGCCTATATTCGAACATCTGGAAGGACGAAGCCCATCAATACCGCGGCATATCGCTCGAGGATTGTCGTCTTTTTGTGTACGAGATGGCGTCATGTATAAGAAGAACTCCGCTGCCAGCAACAAGACCTACCTTTTGGTCGTTACAGCAGACCTCCGTGCCTAAGCTTTGTTCGCCTGTCATGACGAGCCTCCGTCTGGCCATTTGGGTTTTACGCGAACGCTTGATAGAGTGCGCAAATCCTACTACTGACCGAAACTTGCCGAGTGTGTTAAGCGGTACGTCCAAGCCTGCCGTGAATGCCAGCGCCGAAAGTCGCCAGCTGTGAAGCCTGCGGGATTGCTGAATCCGATTGACCCACCTGGCAAACCTTTCGACCAGGTCGGCATGGATCTTCTGGGCCCGTTTCCACTGTCATCTTCTGGCAACAGGTGGATAATCGTCACCACAGATTATTTGAGGTGGCATGTTGAGACAAAGGCGCTTCCTCGAGGCACAGCTTTTGAGGTTGCCCAGTTTTCTATACAGAGCATCGTCCTACGGCATGGCGCCCCATCGCACGTCATCACAGACCGAGGCAAAGCCTTTACAGCACAGCTCATTGAAGGCGTTTTTAAACTCAGCTACACGACCCACCGAAGGACAACTGCCTATCATCCGCAGACAAACGGCTTGACCGAATGACTGAACAAAACGATGACTGACATGATGTCTATGTACGTAGACGTACAGCACAAGACATGTTACGAGATACTGCCTTACGTAACGTTTGCCTATAACACTGCTACGCAAGAAACAACAGGTTTCACGCCATTTTACCTCGTTTACGGACGTGAAGTGGAGACTATGTTAGACGCAATGCTGCCGTGCGACGACATCGATCATCTCAATCTCGCCCAAGATGCCGAACTTTTCGTGCAACGCGCGGAAGAAGCCCGTCAGCTTGCCGGTGTGCACATAAAGAAACAACAGAGCATCGATGCGCACCGTTACAATCTCCGCCACCGGCAAGTCGAGTTCCAACCCGGTGATAAAGTCTTGGTCTGGACTCCCGTGCGCCGAAAAGGACTATCTGAGAAGCTTTTGAGTCGCTACTTCGGACCTTACAGAGTGTTGCAGCGAATTAGTGACGTGAATTACGAAGTCCTTCCTGAGGAAGCCAGCCTCCCCGACGTCGACAACCGCAATCTGAGATTGTGCACGTTGTGCCGTTGAAACCGTACTATAGCCCCCAATAGCCGACGTTTTCAGCAGCTTAGGCTAATTTTTGTTGTTTCTCGTCCCTCAGTGCCTTGTGACTACATCGCACACCGCAGTGATTGTGACTACAGCCTGTGTGTTCGTCCTAGGCTATCTCGGCGCTCTCACGTCAAGCCAATGTATGTTTTCCTTTTTTTTTCAAGAGGGGGTAATGCCACGTGGTGTGGCACAGGGAGGGGACTAAAGAAAGAAGAGAACGAGGTTCGTCTCGGCATCGCACGTCGACGCTTACGCTTGCCTGGATTCTCATTCACCGTGTTTTCTATAGCAGTGTATACGCGACAATATTAAAGTGTCTCTGAACTGCCTTACGCAATTATGTGTCACTTTACGCGCCCCTTTATGCCGATCTATGAAGACACGGACACGTTTAGCGTTGGTGGCACGGCGGCGGTGGGCGGACTAAAGTCCCTATACCTTCGGAAAACTACCGTCATGCTTTGAACAACGCCGCTTCTCTCTCTCCTGTATCTCTGATTGGACGATGATAAAGCGCGCTTTATATTTTTTTTCGCCTCAGAGTCATGTTGAAATCCCGACTGCGCAGCCGCCGTCGCCGGCAGTGGCGGCGTTGCGCGCCCGGAATGAATAAAGTCCCTATATAAGAAAATTACCGCCATCCTATGATCAACTCCGCTTCTCTCTCTCCTGTATCTCCGAATGGACGATGATAGCGTGCGTTTTCACTTCTTTATATTTTGTTTTTTTTCCCGCCTCAGAGCCATGTGGAAAGTCAGACTGCGCAACCGCAGTGGCCGCCGGCGGCGGCGGCGCGTGCCCGGCCTGAAAGCTTCAACGTGGACTTTCTAGGTGCACCACCGTCGACTAGCTTGCGCCGAAAAAAGTAAAGAAAAAAAGCGCTTTAGGAGAGGAGACGGCGGAGGAAAGAGTAGATGGCGGTACTCTTACTATATAGGGATTTTAGGCCTGAAAGCTTCAACGGGGGTATTCGATTGGGCGCCACTGTCGACTTGCTTTCGCAAGCAAAAAGGGGAAAAATAAATGTCATAGTTTCTCTCTAAGGGCGAAGCAATGAATGCGACAGCAACACAGCAATGTCATACGAAGTAAGGTGAGCGGCTTTGGTAGCAATATGAATTGTAGTAAACATGAGCTGATTAAGTAAGCAGGTGTGCTGCGGCGTAAGTAGACCGACGTGAAGAGAGACTCGATGACCACGAGAAGGCGCGTGTGAAACGGTGGTGTTGATGAGAATTGCTTCCCGTGGGCAGCGCGTGCGAAGGGACACACCTGTAGCGCTGCACTGCCGATCCGGGCAGCATTGCATGTGTAGCGTGCGTAAAAAATGTGGCCCGACTATTACTAACTGAATGAACAAGCGTGGTGTGAGCGCGCACATACAAACATGAATAGATCACCCTGAATGACTGCAGACAACGACTGTCAAAACGCTGGCAGCAAGCGCATACGCCGCAGTGGGCGAAGGTGCGTGCGGTCTATCGCTTCAACGGAAACTGAGTGGCGAATGCACAGCGCATGGAAAGGTCAGAGCCGTGTGGGGATAAGACACGGTGCGGGCGAGCGACGATCGCGGTTGTTGGCAGAGCAGAAGTGCGCTCCCCCCCGCCCCCCCCCCCCCCCCCTCTCCCTCCAGCGCTGGCTTCCCGCTTTCGAAGTGTCGATATAATTGCTATCGCAATAAAAGAAGCGTTTGAGGAGAGGAGACGGCGGAGGAGAGAGTAGATGACGGTACTTTTCCTATATAGGGCGCCCTTCCCGCGCTGTTCGCGGCGCCATTCTCCGTACGCGAGCTGCTCCTCGGGAGAACGCATGACTCGTGGCGGTACCAATGTGATGTCGGAGAAGCAATGACGCGCGTGGGCACAACTGCGAAATGGGAATGACGTCAGCAACCGCGCAGTCAATTGCGCACCAGACGTTCCCTCTCGCCTTTCCCCCGCACACTTGGTGCGTGCGCACTGCACGCAAGCTGCGCTGCGTCACTCCCACGCTGCGGAAGAACCAGACGTTCCCTTTTCTCTTGCTCCCTGACCCTAGGCGGGTGTGCCCTCCACGCCGACCCTGCGACGATGTATGTATTTCGCCAACACTTAGTACTCCAAGGTGATAGACCCAGACATTCGCTCCTCTTGCTCCTAATGCCTCTCCAACTCGTTTTTATATTTCGCACATGCGCACTGGTTCCTGCTGAGGGCCCTCTTGGGCAGGGACGAACGTTTCGCCAAGGCATAAACAGTTTCTCTCTAAAAGCGATGGCGCTCGAACACAGTTTAGCGCAGCGGTGCGTTTACACAACTCTGCGAAGTGCAAGAGAGGACGTGAAAGTGCTTTGGTTGGAAGACAAAGTGATGTACTTGATTTCAACCTACACAGAATTGTGGACTCAGTCTGACTTTGACGCAGTGTATGAAAGGTTTCAGACAAGACGCTTTTGCTGGTATTCAGAAATATGTCTCTTTTACATATCAACGATGCATAAAGTGCGTATGACTTGAAGTCTGACTGAAACGACGAAACAATATTGGAATCACAGACAATGAAAGTTTCATGGAAACAAATAAGTGTGATTTTTTATACAGGTTAAGTGCAATAGAAGTTCACTTCGGCTAACGTGATTATAAATGTTTGGCATATACTATCAATGTAATTTCGGCAAAGCCGCCGGGCTGGTAATTGTTTTCTTATTCGCAGCATTTCACTTGCACCTAAGCAGACGATGCGTTCACCTATCGATGAGCAGTAGCGATGCGGTTGTGGTGAAAGTTTCAGAACCGTATACGACTGCTGATTTCTCAGTTGAACCTAGGTGCCTAGATGCGTCGCTCGCTCAGCATTTACTAGTTGATGAGTGGCTCTCTCAGCGTGCTTTCTCGTGGCTCATCGAGTGTGATTTGTTCATGTTTGCCCTGAGAGCGCTGACACCGTGCTTGTTAATTTAGTAAGCGAATGTTTGCAAGTTTATACCGACGATAAAACTGCTATCCTTGCTTTGTATACGTGTCAGTTATTTGCTATCGCAATCGATGCTTCGCCTTTTGGGAAAAACTGCGACTTTTGTTTAGTTTCGGTATGAAAAACATCGATTTTTGCCAGTGTTTTGTAAAGCGCCCACTTTTGTGAAACCAAGTGGGAATACAAGTGATTTTAAAGCTCATTGACTCGGAAGCGTCCTTCTGGAAAGTGAATCCGGACAAGTTGGGAGCGAGATCATTACCACAGTCAGAAGGTGCAATCGTTTCGTGTAATGAGGGAAGGTAATCTTTCTGCAAATGTGTCTTCTCTCGCTGCCTCTACGAGACTGCTTCAGTGGACTCATGTTGCTGGCCTTGCAGTTGAACGGTACGTACCACCATGGTACACGAAAAATGTAGGAAAAAATTAAGCC
The DNA here is from genome assembly GCF_013339745.2 of Dermacentor silvarum. NCBI lineage: Eukaryota > Metazoa > Arthropoda > Arachnida > Ixodida > Ixodidae > Dermacentor > Dermacentor silvarum. The sequence continues at coordinate 47,714,917 of NC_051162.1, read as the reverse complement.
AGTTCCGCTTTTGTGAAATCTGATGAAACAGCGGAGCTGTGCAAACGTGGGTGTATAGCGTAGTGGGTATGACGCTCGCCTTCGGACCGTGAGCACGCGGTTTGAAAACCCGCCTCCCTAAGAACGTTTATATTGTTTGTTTATCTTTCTCTCCCTTTCTTTCTCTCTCTCTTTCTTTCTCTCTCTATCTCTTCTTTGTCTGTCTCATTTCTCTATCGTTCTTTCTTTCTATGTCTCCCTCGCTCCCATTTTGTCTTTCTCTCGTCCATAGCAAGTTGTGTTGCAATCGTCGGTACAATGGAACCATATGGTTCCCATAAATGCATGTTCTGTATAACGCAGTGGTAATGACGTTCGCCTTCGGACCGTGGGTACCCGGGTTCGAATCCCACTTCGCCAACAAAGTTCATTTTGTTTTATTTATTTATTTCTCTCGCTCTCTGTCGCTCTTTCTTTCTCTTCCTGCACCACCTCTCCTCCTATGCTCAGCTTTCACTGATCAACCCTCGGCACAGCTCAACCTCTGCCTTAAACACCTCCACTGTTAAAATAAGACGTATTTCAGTTCAATACATTGAAGACCAACTACTTTAGTACTTACAAGGTAGCAGCGTCATTTCTGTCAGGAGGCAGACCAGATGATCTTGGCAAGAAGGTGGAGAAGCTGAACCACATGAACTTGGGAGTGTCGTGCGAGAATTCTTGCCTCATATACTATTGCCCTCACGCATTGTGCTTGGATTCACGAATCATCCAGTAAAAGAATATTTAGAGCCTGCATCTCGCTGCTACAATCGTAAACAATTTGACCATGTTGTAAGTCCAGCTATGGTCAATTGCAATGCAATATCTGTGCTGGAGCGCATGATTATAAAGTACCCCTAGAAATCAACCCAAATGCGCTAATTGCAGAAGAGGCCATACTGCTTCTTACGCCGGATGTGCCAAGCACCAAGTGGCTTCATTGCTTAGGTGACAAGAAATATTACAAGGTCGGACCCCTAAGCAATGCTCGCCTCCTCCGAATTAGATGATGTCAACCCACTGAAAGCAGCTCCTCCGTTACAATCAGACGAGCGCAAGAAAATATATGCGATGATGGCTGGAGGTTTAGAGGAGATGAAAGGCAAACCAAGCCGGAAAGGAAGCCCAGGAAAGACGTCACCAGGTGTTGTTCACCACCATCATGAGTCTCAGCAGGCATTCATCCCCTTGAAAACACAAGCACCAGATATGAGCAGGTCCTGCTCATGTCTCACGTGAACCGGAATCACCTGAACAGCATATGGTGATTGTCCTTGCTCTTTATTGCGCTAAAAACACTCATGCGGACGTTTCCTTCGGCGAACAACCTTCCAGAGGTGAGTGGTGTTCTTGCGTTAGAAGCGCTCGCACTGCAGAAGAAGCTTACATTATAGCATAATGCCGAAATATTTACCAACAAAACCTGCGCAATTGACGTCTTAGTTTCCGACACAGCGCTATTTTTTATGCTGCATTCCGATGGCAGATTCGAGCACTTCAAGAGTAACATTTTCTAGTATTTTGGACAAGGTCTGTTTGAATGGCGTAAAATGAGTGAGGGTTGGCACTTATATGAGCGATAAACAGTGAATATGCAACAAAGATTGAAACGCTGAGCCATGTAGACCACTCGGCCTTCGACCTGATGTCTACTGCAGAGGCCATTCATTGGCCATAATCTTCCGTGTAGCAGGACGATACGAGCAGCAGGCGTGCGCTTTACGCTTCGGCTGCAGCGAGAAACAATGAATCACGCCACCGTACTGCGCTAGTGCTTTACTCGAAAAGCAGCTGTGCAGGTTATGTGGCTCAGACGAAGAGGGAGAACTCAAATCGTTTACCGAATATTCTTATCGCAAAATCAAAACGCCCGAAATTTGCAGGATTTGCAGAAGCGCCTGTTTTATACGGCTATCATTTAAATGTAGGAGAGAAGTTGCTTTCTAATCACACCCGACCTCCTCAGGGCTCACAGGCTACGATAGTTTCTCCAGCAGATAGCAATATCTGCCGTGCTTCCAGAACCATTGTTGTTTAAGAAAAGCAGAAGGAAAGGGGGCCTGTGCCGCGCAACGAGACGCCGGTACTTCCGCATGTGGTTGCGCGGAAGCACCTCTACTCACTCAGTCTGAAATGCGAACGCTCCCAATGTAGCTTTGGAGTGACGGCTCTTGAAAGTAGGAAGGACGGCGACGAATATATACATTCTGGGCGGCTCTGGACTTTCTATTGGAATTAAGCGTTAGGTTAACCTACAGTGGTCATTATTTTGCTTACTGTTTCCATTCTGGCATGCAGAAGAGGAAGCGCCTGATAGAAACCTTACGAATTCGGACTTCTTGTAAACTACATCTGCTGAAAATTCAGTAAAAATGCAAAATCACCTACTTGATGCTGTTTCCAGATGACTTCTTCCTGGATCAGACAGAATATATGAATGCTGCATTGCGAGAACGCAGCGACAGTGTTTCTGACGAAGTAAACGACAAAAAACCAAGCAGTAAGTACAGTATCGAGTGTCATCAACAATAATGTTTTCTCACTTGGACGAAAACATTGATGCAAAAAAATAAAACTAAGATGCCATATGAAAAGCGGGAACGTGTGTAAATCTATGCTTAAGAAAATAAACGGCAGGCGCGTCTATATCAATATTACTTCGGCACTACAGTCCAAAGGATCATCACTATCACCATTAGCCGGTATTTAGGTACAATGCAGCACGATGGCCTCTCCCTGCGATCTCCAATTACCCCTGTCTTGCGCTAGCTGATTCAAACTTGCGCCTGCAAATTTCATATCTTTATCACCCCACCTAGTTACCTGCCGTCCTCGAATGCACTTCCCTTCTCTTGGTATCCATTCTGTAACTCTAATGGTCCGCCGGTTATCCATCCTACGCATTACATGACCTGCCCCGCTCCATTTTTTCTCCTGATGTCAATTAGAATATCTGCTCCCCCCTTTTGCTCTCTGATCCAGACCGCTCTCTTCCTGTCTCTTAACGTTAGGCCTGACATTTTTCGTTTCATCGCTCTTTGTACAGTCCTTAACTTGCTCTCGAGCTTCTTTATTAACCTCCAAGTTTCTGTCCCATATGTTAGCACCGGTAGAATGCAATGGTTGTACACTTTTCTTTTCAACGACAGTGCTAAGCTCCCAGTCAGAATTTGGCAATCTTTGCCGTATGCGCTCTAACCCAATTTTATTCTTCTGTAAAATTCCTTCTCATGATCAGGGTTCCCTGTGAGTAATTCACCTAGATAAACATATTCCTTTACAGACTCTAGAGGCTGACTGGCGATCCTGAATTCTTGTTCCTTTGCCAGGCTACTGAACAATATGGGTGTCTTCTGCATAATAATCTTCAACCTCACTCTCACAGTTTCTCGGTTAAGGTCCTCAATCATTTGTTGGGAAAATACGGGAGTGCGGGAGATGGAAATTCAAGACGATGAGCAATACGAGAACAAGGTGAGAGCAGGAGCCAACGTTTCGACAAGTAGATTTGTCTTCTTCAAGGCGATATACGAGTATGCTCTCCTCGGCACAGTATATATTGGTAGGGTACCTATGAAGAGGAGAGAAGGTAAGGTGGATGGGTGAAATAATGAGCGTGAGTATGTCAGCGGCGAGGGTGTAAAATTGAAAATAAAGATAATGGGCTACTGAGTCGGCGGAGGAATTTGAGGTAGTGCCGTGTGTTAGCCGGTTGACGTGTCATTGTAGGTTCCTGTTTTCGTGGAAGGGGCCTGGAACGACAGGGAGGGGTGCGGGCGGTATCAGCACCGCTGGAGGTACGTGAACTATAGTGTCTGAAAGAGAGAATAAAAGTAGCGGCCGAAAAATGGTGCTCGTGAAATTTTTAGATTTTTGTCTAAAAATTATTTTAGGCGATAAATAAATTTTAGAACGATATTTCGGGGGTGATCTCAAGGGCGATTTGGGATTGTTTGAGGGGTCGTGCCATGGAGCGCGAGAGAAATCTTTGTGTTGATGAGGGAATGGTCTATACCGAGGGTTTCCACAGTATAACCCTAGTCGGCCAACTGAATGTTGTGTGTAAAGGTCAGATTCGGACAGGTGTCCCTGGTCACGGAGTTGCCAATCCGAGTTGGGTGGACAGGGTCAGTGTACAGAGTGGGCCCAGCGTGGACGTAAGCTCCGCCAACTTGCGGCCGCGCTTCTGTTGACGTAGGTACCCCCAGACCCGATTGGGGGCGTTGAAGTCGCCCACAATGAGGAGGGGGTGCCGGCTCGCAACTCTCAGCGCAGGACTGAAGAGGTCCGCGAATGAGACGTTTTGGAGTATGGGAGAGCAGTATACGTTGAGGATGTGATTGGATGGGTCCTGTTGGCGGAGCGCGAGGAGAGACACAATTACATAGGAATAGTCGGTTTGCGCCTTCCCTGATTCTTGGAGGGCAACCACTGCAAGCAGATGCTCAAAGGTTGAGAGGAAAAGTCGGAGGTCCACTCTCTTGGTGCGAAAGCGGAGGCCCCGACCGTTCGACTGGGTTATGATGATGGGGGACGCTGAAATGGAGGGGGCAGAGCGCCGAACCTAAGGGGTTCCCGCCATGGTTAGGTTGGGCGTTAAGAGTGAGTGGAGCTGTCCCAGAGCCAGTAGGCAGGACCAGAGTTTTGACGTCTAGTCCTGCCAGGGTGCAGTCTTCGTCATCGTCAATGTCTGCAATGCGACGCTAAAATTTGGAGGGGCGGTCGGATATGTCCCTAAGGCCACCAGCTTTGCGCAGCGACAGCTTAATTTACTCGTGATCAGCAGATCAATTTTCCCTAGCATCTGGGCCATCGCGGTGCCGATCAGGAGCTCCATTTTTGCACTGAGGCGCGCCTCCATACTCTCAAAAGTATAATGGCCCGACGGCTTCGGCAGCGTAATCTCACTATCCATGGACTCCGCATTGGAGGCGGAGGGGTAGGTAGGAGCAGACGGTGGGTTGGAGTGTTGAGCCTCAAGGCTCGCAATTTTAGCGCGGAGAGGCTCCGTGTGCTTACGGATCTCCTCAGCAATTCCAGTAGGAGAGGGAAGTGGGGGATTGGAAATGGGAGGCTGCCCCACCGGGACCGCTCACCTGTTTGCCATATTTCAATGCGTTCGCCCAGGCACCGGCTCCCGCATCGTTGCGCCGCTGTTGCTGCTGACCGCGGTTCCCCTTGCCGTCGTGTGGTGGCGGTTGCTGCGCCGATTTGCCCTTGACGTCACCTCCACGTGGTGGCACCTGCTGCGTTGTTACGTCAACGTGGTGTGATCCGCCGCGCGAGAATGCCGAAAGTGACGAGTCTTCTTCCCCTACTTGGGGAGGCCGCTCTGCTAAGGGGTGATCATCTTGGGTTGTCTGTACTTGGCTATACATTCGCGCGAGTTCGTGGCGTGGCTTCCTCCGGAGACCGCGCACTTTCGGTTGCACTCGTGAGGGGTCCGCACCCCCTCCACTAGCTCCACCTGCTGTCGACACAGGCCGCCCTTTGCACTGGCTCGGTGGGGCACGAATCAGCCCGGTGTCCAACGGTGCCACACAGTCCGCAGGCTGGAATGGTACGGTAATAGGGTTGAACAAGGGTTATTTCCGAGTTGTAATGAATGAAGCGAGGCTTGACTCTGCCAGACAAATGTGAGTCGAGCCTTGTTCGATGTGCCGAATTTTCGGATATACAAGAGTTCGCCTGCGAGCCACTGCAGAGCCTGGCATAGGGTGTTGGTCGTCTCATGGTTCGCGACCGTGACCACGCCGTAGCAGACGTCCTCGTCATGTTCCTTCAGGTGGTCGTAGGCGGCCATCTTGCCTTTGTCAGTTTGTAGCTCGAAGTCGCCGAGCAGCTGATCCGCCGACTGGGCCTCCCACGTGCTAGCGACGATGAGGTTCTGTTCCGGCGAGAGAAGCAGGTTGAGCATTGCCGCCTTTTGTACTCCGACGACAGTGGCGAAGGCGACGCCGAGCGCAGCACGTTGAAAGAAGTCTCGTAGCGCCACTGGCTCACGAGGTTTGATGATGACGACAAAGTCTTCTGGGTGTGGTCAAGGCAGTGGCTTAGGCTTCCACGTCGTTGTAGGCTTGCTGCGCTTCGTGCCGGATCCTTGTGCAGCACGCGTGGCGGATCGTGTCTGAGTTGAAGGTGCCTTGCCGGTCGGCGGGGCCGATGCAGCCATCATAATAGCTTTGTGCTGGGAGCGGCGCTCAACCATGCAGAAGAGTTCTTCATTGTGGATGGGGTCCGAAGCCACAGACTGATGTCCCTCGGGGACCGGGATCGTCGCCCGCGCCATGGCGTCGGGATTGTAACAGCGTTGAACAGAGAGATCCACCATCTTGCAAGCTGACCGGTATGTTCCCACCAGCGCCGGCGTAGCCGTTAGGCTCAGCGTCGGAAACGCGCGGCCGGAACGGAAAATTGCTCTAAGTTTGCCAAAAAATGGCCCACCTGGATGAGATTGGTGTCCTCGGTAGCCGGGCAGCTTTAGGAGTCCGATGGAAGCAATATTGATGGGGTTGCACGTAATTGTCCGTGGCTTTCCTCAATAATTGACGGAGCCGATGCACCACAGCACACAAGAGGCAAACGGCAACCGCATTCCCCTCGTTTGCCGGGCGTGCACTGAGTGCTCCCGTCACGTGTTACGGGCGCGCGCCTCATGTGTTTCACCAGCGGTCTGTTCTTAGCCTTCCCCGCCGTTTTCCTTCACTTGCGCGAGACGAGTTTCTTGCGATCAGACCTACAACGGCACCGACACTTGTGAGGCAATAGAAGCTTCGCTTGCAAAATCCCCTCGGTTTCCCTTCCTATCTCTAGTTCTTCATAGCGAGGGTCTCGAATCCGGCAGCCTTGATGTCATTAGGTAGAATACGAGGGTTTTTAACCGCGTGACGCCGTCGTGCAAAAAAGGATGTTCCAAATGCGCCCCCCCTGGCTTTGAGAGGCGCTGGCCGATACTCCCAAGGCTATACCTATTAAACATAGATGCCCAAGTTAGTGGATGGATTGATAGCCGTCGCAATAGCACAATCGGTAGTGCAACGCACGAGTAATGTGGAGAATCTAGTTTTGGCTCCCACCGGCAGCACGTTATCTTTTCTTCCACCTTCATTTTCCTTTTCTTTATTATTTTCTACATTACAATTTCAACCACAGCTAATATCCCCGATGCTTTCCTTGGCTTCATCCTCTGTTGGCCTAATATGACCATGATTATATACAGGGTGTCCCAGCTATCACGCAGCACGATTTTAAAGAAGAGGAACGGCGTTACGTGAAGCAAACCTAGTGCGTACTGTTTCCAGTGCAGTGAGTAGGCGGCAGTAATTTTTCGTTACTAATATTTAATTAGGTAATTGTAATAATTATCTAACTCGAGAAGTACTGTCTTAATTATCAAAGTGTCAATAAAAAAGTTGTAGAGCAACATGAAAAACTCCCGATGCAGCTCTCTGTTGCTCAATACGTGCCACATAAATGCGTTTTTCCGAGTGTGAAAGAAGCCCGCGAATACACGCAAAATTGCCACGCGACTGGTCGCTCGAAGCACTTTGCGTGCATTTGCGTGCTTCTTTCATATTCGGAAAAACACTTTTATTTAGCACGTGCTGAGCCACAGAAAGCTGTATCCGTAGTTTTTCATGTTGCTCTAAAATTTTCTCATTGTCACTTTGACAATTAGGACAGTACTTCTCGAGTTAGATAATTAATTAAAATTATCTAATTAAATCTCCGTAACGAAAAAATTACAGGCGGCTACTCCACTGCACTGGAAACAATACGCACTAGGTTTGATTCGCGTAACGCCGTTCCTCTTTTTTTAATCGTGCTGCGTGATAGCGGGGACATCCTGTATATAGTTATATCATAAGGAGCCAACAAACAATGACACCAAGGACAGCATTGGGAAATTACTTGTTCTTAATTGAATTGAACAAATTAGAAATAAATGAATTATTAAGAGGATGAAAAAAAAACACAGATGACCACAGGTGGTATACGAGTCCACGTCTTCGCTTACGCGTGCGATGCTCTTAACAATTGAGCTACCGCAGCGGCGTTTTTCTCACCCACTTTCTGGGGTACTTATGTTCATCTGCTATAACTACCTCTTGGAGTGTTAGCTAGCGCCACCACTCATGGCCTTGGGGGAACATCCTTTCTGTCGCAGGTGTCGCGTCGTCGTGAACTTTTTAGGTGAAGGCAACTGGTCAAGAAACCCACACATGTCAGCTGAAGGCATCTACCTAGAGGAGTTCTCTGTGGACCTCGTGAAAACGCATGGCAAGCGATCATTTTCATGCGGCGGCGGAGACGGATTCGCTTTTGCCTATTCTCCTTGAGGCACTGTCCTCTGTAACACTTCAACATTTGAATAACAGCTCGATTGCATGCTCTCCGCTGGCTGTAGAATCGGCCTAGGATTTCGAGGCGAAAACTTTACCGCAGCCGCCCGCAAACTTTGTTCCGCGGAACAGAACGAATCCGCGAATGACATTTAAGGGTTACTAGAGTGGGAAAAAAATTCTGATTTAATATAATATTCGGATGTATTGCAATGTTCAGATAAATCATTCGGAGTTAAGAGAATTCTGATATAACGAAAAAGCGTCACGCCACATCCGCATTTCAGTAATCTTTGCGAGGAAGAGCCCCTCACATCCCCCAGGCCCCTTGTGGCAGCGCCATTTAAGACTCATCGCTGTGCTATTCACAGGCCCCCGGTGTCCGCACTGGACGCATTTAAATCATGCTCGCGGGGTGGGCTGAACGAGTAAAGCTTTGTATGTCCTGCAAGTTGAAAGCCATTTTCGAATCTGGAGGTGTGTCGACTGGTTGTCGATCTATGACGATTGGCCGTCGGCGTAGAGTAAGGCCTCGCACGACGCGCTCACCCTCGATTCGCAGTGCATGACGACTTTGATGCCGTCGCGGAGCACTTTCCATAAATACCAACTTGTTCCATTCCGCACTGCATCTGTTTCAACTTTGTCCTGAATAAAAAATTAAAAAAAAATAGCAGAGACACTTACGATACGACTGCGCACGTGTGGGAATGCGGAAGCATTATACCGTTTTAGACCAACTAACGTCATGAACGCGCTCATTTTATACATTCATGACATGACGCCACCTCATCTCCACACTGGCTACGCCGTAACGTGCCCAATGACGCAGGCACGTTACGGCTCCACTTTTAGTCAGCCAGATGGCTGCGACGTTACGTGTGCAATGACGCACGCGCTAGGCACACATTTAGTCAGCCGCAACAGAGGAGCCGCCGTGACGTCGGGGAAGCCTGCTCGTCTCGCACCCCGGAGGCCCGGGTTCAATTCCGACCCAAGACCGAAATGTATCAAATTATTTTCTTTTCACAGTCATTTCTTTACTTTACTTACAGGAATCTCCCTGAGAAATTTGACGTCTATCCGAGCAATGTTTACGTATTTTTACTCGTTGCGCCACCGGAAATTTTTGGTACCATCTTTCCATCACACCGACTACGATGCATTCTGGCGTAATGGGGCACATAATGCTTTCGCATTAAAAAAGCAGAACAACCACCTCAGCTCGCATGACACCCACTGTACTCACACCCGTCCGGGTATAATGTAGGCTTTTATGATCAGCGTCGCGATCGCAATATATGACGATGACTATGACACAGCGCAAATAACCTGAGATATTTGTGCGCAAGCAAAGACTGAAGTAAATTTGTTTGTTTGCTTCTTTCATATAGTTTGCAGCAGGACTATTTATGGCTCGCGGTACAGTTTACGCGCGCTGCATTACGAAGTGCGGAGCAGTGCGGTGATAATAATTGGTGTACTTATACGACACCGTGAGTTGCCCGGTAAATGGCGATCGCATTCGACAATAAAGATGACACGTTGGACCATAAGCATAGGACACCCTAACCTCACGCTGCAGCAGCATAGCTTTGTTGTGTCGCTCATGTGGCATTCAGTTTGCCCATTTTGTTAGTTTTTGTCCGCTAAAATGCTTAATCGCAACATTCATCGCGAGACCCTGGATAAACACATCGTTGCGAAATTTCAGTAAAAGGGGGCGAGGGGGGGGGGGGGGGGGGTCTCGAGGCATCTCTGGAAGGCAAGTGAGATTACCCAATGTCAGAAAGTTTGGGAATCCCTGCTATACCAAAACAGGGTATTCGGCGGTCTGCATTGGGAGAACTTCGCGTTTTTCCACAACCATAACTGCAACAGATTCCTCAGGCTTGCTGATCTGGTCGAAGTACAGAAAGTAATTAATCCAGTCATCCAGTCCCCTGAACTTCTTGTCAAAGACGTATTTCTTGGCTTTAGGTAAAAAGTGTAGCCATGATGATCTGGCAGTTGTCTGATTGTTTTACTCGGTAATTCGATTGTTCAATGCAGGACTTACCAGCTCGTTGTTCAGCTTTAAACATGCTCTGCTTAGAAATCACGTCGCATTCCAAGTTGAACCGTCGGCGGTAAGCTCCTTCAACATTAACCCACGTGTTATATTTGCCATTCTTGTGTAGTGGCGCATACATACGAAGTCTTTCACAGGGTGCCTGGGGAGAATTTAGGGTGTACCTAGTTCTTCTGAAGTGCACTTTGCCAGTGCTAACATATGGGACAGAGACTTGGAGGTTAACAGAGAAGCTCGAGAACAAGTTAAGGACAGCACAAAGAGCGATGGAACGAAAAATGCTAGGCCTAACGTTAAGAGACAGGAAGAGAGTGGTGTGGATCAGAGAGAAAACGGGGATAACTGATATTATAGTTGACATTAAGTGGAAAAAATGGACAGGGGCAGGCCATGTAATGCGTAGGATGGATACCCGTGCACCATTAGAGTTACAGAATTGATACCAAGAGAAAGGAAGCGGAGTCGAAGACGGCAGAAAACTAGGTGGGGTGATGAAGTTAGGAAATTTGCAGGCGCAAATTGGAATCGGCAAGCGCAAGACAGGGGTAATTCAAGATCACAGGGAGAGGCCTTCGTCCTGCAGTGGACATAAATGAAGGCTGATGATGATAATGAATTCTTCCGAAACACTCAAGCTCGTAATGAGCTGACTACGAACCAGGAAAGTCGGACGCGAGCTCCTTGAGAGGAGCCGTTGAACGCTTGGGGAATAGTTTGGTTTCTAACCTGACGACTTTGGTTAAGCCCGTGTGTGACTCAATGGGGGCGACACTCGACTCCATCCTCGCGTATGATTCAGGGTCCCAGTTTTCGCGCGTCAGCGACTGTAAGCGCTCGATGCTTTCCACAGTTAAAGCTACTAAGCCACAACACATATCACGCAAATGCAACGCATACGTTGAATTCTATGTAAAGCAAAACGTTCGTGGAGTTGTTAAAAGAAATGCTATCAATTTGCCCCTTTCATTTCTGCGTCTTTGGCGCGATGAAAACTGTCACGTGCATGTGCGCTCGTGCACACGTGCCACGCAATGTGGCAGACCTTGTTTTGGTTTCTATTTGTGAATTAGTTCCTTATTATTTTAAATGTAGACAGTGCTGACGCTGTTTTGAAATAAGTGGTTGAGCCATATGAGAGTGCAGCGAGATGCGTCCCCACATTTAAAACAAGTAAACATCTTCGCGCCTCACCCAGAGCTTTTGGGCGCGAAGTATGACGTGCCACTGTGGCCGTGATTTGTTTATGGGTTACAGGGTAACATAAGACACATCCGAACACATTGGAGACCAGGAAGAGACTGGTCCTAGTCCTTTATATCTCGTCGCAGCCCTTGTGCATGCGAGATCAGCGCCGATCTTCGCAAATTCTTTTCTTCGTGCCTGAAAGGTGAGACACGTACAGAGCACCATCTGCTCTCGCGCGTGATAGGGTGGTCCCGTCAATGATCATATTTGTGGGTTACTTGATTTTCTGTATAACATGTGGTGTTCAAGATAGATTTTTTTCAATCAATATAATATGTAGCTTGTAGCTAAAACATTTTTGCAGCTAAAACTGTTTTGAGTGAGGTGAAACATATTTTATAAAAGCTGAGATGTACTATGGTAAATCTCAGAGACCTAAATCTCAGAGCCTGATATCTGTATGTAGTGATTTCACTGTGATTTATAAAAATTATTGGCACGTTGGGGAATGAGTACCTTTATATATTGATCATTATATCCGCTTCTTTCTTCCAACAACGCTGCCTAAGTTTTTAATGATATTACGGCGGCAGGCAACATCCAATTATTGCGCGCATTCTTTTTCTCATGCCAAAGTCTTCGCGTTGCACTCATGGTAATATTGACACCTATACATGTTTATCTTTCACCGCTGGCCGCTTTCCACCGGCTAACAAATGTTAAACGTTATCGCTCGGCGCAGGACGCGCCCGTATCGGAAGTTTCTAGAACGTTATCGATGCTTCTTTTCGTTGCCTGTTTTCACCGACGCTTATGCTATCTGATTGTGTGACCGACGCGAATTGTCTAGAACTTTCTGGAAGACACGCGGGCATCAGGGATTAATCTGGAGCCTTCGATGACTCAGGTATAAAAGCCGACGCATCTCGCCGCTTCGCATACGAGGAGCTCTTGTTCTTGGGCCACGTCATCAACAAGTCTGGAGTGCGCCCCGACCCTCAGAAAACTGCAGCCATCTCCAACTTTCCTCCGCCCGCCGACAAGAAGGCAGTCCGTAGATTTCTTGGACTGTGCGCCTATTACAGGCGCTTCGTCAAGGACTTTTCGCGGATCGCTGAGCCACTGACGTACCTCACGAAGGCCGACGTCGAGTTCAAGTGGGAGACGCCGCAAGTCGAAACATTTGAAGAACTGAAGCGACGCCTGCAATCGCCGCCAATACTTGCGCATTTCGACGAAAACGCCGATACCGAAGTCCACACCGACGCAAGCAGCGTAGGACTCGGCGCCGTTCTTGTGTAGAGGACTGACGGACTAGAAAGGGTTGTAAGTTACACTAGCCGGTCGCTATCGAAGGCGGAAGCAAATTATTCCACAACAGAAAAGGAGTGCCTCGCCATCATCTGGGCTACGTCAAAGTTTCGTCCCTACCTCTATGGCAGGCCCTTTAAAGTTGTGAGCGACCACCACGCCTTGTGTTGGCTAGCTAACTTGAAGGATCCTTCAGGTCGCTTCGCAAGATGGAGTCTAAGACTTCAAGCATTCGACATCACCGTCGTTTACAAGTCCGGACGAAAGCACTCTGACGCCGACTGCTTGTCTCGCGCCCCCGTCGAACCGCCGCCACAAGACAAGCCATCGCCGGACCACCGCCTACCACCCGCAGACGAATGGCCTCACCGAGCGCCTAAATAAGACCATCGCCGACATGCTGGCAATGTACGTCGATGTCGAACACAAGACGTGGGATGCCATCCTTCCGTACGTGACCTTCGCATACAACACGGCCATGCAAGAAACGACGCACATGAAGCCGTTCAACCTGGTCTACGGAAGGAAACCGGCAACGACGCTTGACGCCATGCGACCGGATGTCTCCGACGAAGAAAATCTCGACGTTGCCACCTATTTCCAGCGTGCCGAAGAAGGTCGACAGCTCGCCCGCCTGCGCATCAAGAACCAGCAGAGAACCGACAGCCGACACTACAATCTTCGACGACGCTACGTCGAATACCAGCCCGGAGACCGTGTTTGGGTCTGGACTCCGATACGCCGACGAGGACTTAGCGAGAAACTCTTACGTCGCTATTTCGGACCATATAAGATCATCCGACGTATTGGCGCACTGGACTATGAGGTCGTGCCAGACGGTATTTCGCAATCACAGCGGCGCCGCGCACGACCTGAAGTCATCCACGTGGTGCGTCTTAAGCCTTTTTACGCCCGCTGACGAACTTAGGTGCTTTGTTGCGTTGTTATTTTTGTCCCTTTCTGTAACGCGTGGTTTTGTTTTCGCTTTCGTGTTTGTAGCATCGGGACGATGCTCTTTAAGGGGAGGGTATTGACACGTATACATGTTTATCTTTCACCGGTGGCCGCTTTCCACCGGCTAACAAATGGTAAACGTTATCGCTCGGCGCAGGACGCGCCCGTATGGGAAGTCTCTAGAACGTTATCGATGCTTCTTTTCTTTGCCTGTTTTCACCGACGCTTATGCTATCTGATTGTGTGACCGACGCGAATTCTCTAGAACTTTCTGGAAGACACGCGGGCAACAGGGATTAATCTGGAACCTTCGATGACTCAGGAATAAAAGCCGACGCGTCTCGCCGCTGATCAGATTTCGACGACCGCCGACTGTGTTCGCCGCTTTCGTTGTGCTTCGAGTGTAGCTTGCTTTTGTGGGCACAGGTTCGCCCAATAAAGAATCAGTCTCGTCAACACAGTTTTACAACTGTTTACTTCAGCGTCACTACTACGTGACAATATCATAATAATTACGTTGACTTGAACAGAATATTACAGCGAATATTTCTCGCCTTATGCACAGGTCCTATGAAGATTACCGTGGAGACAAACGTAGTAGTCACAACGGACTATGCTGCAGCATTCAAGGCACAGCACTCGCAGGGTCTAAAAGATATCGTGGACTACCTTCAGGTGTTTCTAGCACTTGTGAGTACGCTTCTGAGCATTTTTGTGGAAACATACATTGAATAGTTCTCTAATGTTGCATAAAAGAACTCTTAAACTGTTACTTGGACATTTCTTTAGAGGAATTTGTGGGGTACATGTGATGTTAACGGCAATAATACGCGAATTCTTGAGGAAATGGATATTTCAAAACACGTACGAGATGAGTCAGTAAACAATCAATTATTGCTGTTGAGATCTTCGTTCCATACAAAATGTCGTGAGTTTAATTAATGTGCAGCGGGCACTTACCCGCACCGGTCCGTTTATTTGTTACTGTGATGCGGCGTTTTTCGCAGTTTTATTTTATCATATTTCCAACCCTTAATTACACTATAAATTGTGCGGCTAACAAAACTATTGGGTTCGCATCACCCAATTTTGCTGCGATATGTTGTATACAAGCTCACATCAGCACATACCTGTATACGTTTACCTAAGCTAACAACAACCCTGTAACACAAATTGGATGAGGAGCTATGCAATGAGCATTCTTTGTATACTTAAGGCAGTTGAAGCCTATCTATCTCTATCTATCTATCCGTCAATCTATCAATCCATCTATCTATCTACCTAGCGCGTTCCGCCCACCCAGTGGCCCAAGTTGCAAACTAGCTTGCGCCACTAGTTATCTGCTTATGGTTGTGATGCCGTCGCTGTTGCTCTATCATCATCATTCTGGCGGCGTCATACGACTCTCTTCATGTCGTCGTCAGCACGCCTTCGACCACGACCCCGTGGCCCGTGTTGTCTACTAACATGTGTCATTAGCCCATAGATGCCTGAACTTTCACTAGTTAAAATTGAGAAATATTTTAAATGCGTAACATTTCTATGCCTACCCAATGAGGCAACCCGTTCGTCCGTCCGTCACGTAAGACGATCGCCTTCAAGATAGGACCTGCAGCCACGAGCAAATTCACCTTCATGCTGCCTCTCACATCAACGCGAACTATAAGCGGTGAGAACACAGCGCACACGAAGCTATCAGCACTCGACGCACTCTATCCTCATCGCAGATCGCTTTCAAAATAGGGCCTGCTCTGTCGTGCCATATGCAGCCGCCGCCGGAGTATGGTTTATCACGGTTGATAATGGTTCGACGCTGATAGATAAGCCGCTAAAGAGCGATAACGGCTTATAATGATCGAAACGTCATCAGCGCACCTGGCACCGCCACCTGCAGTAGTTTGCTTCCGTCATGAATTAACATTGGACCGCCGTCCACAGCAGTTCATGTAGCTACAGCATTGTCGTTTATACTGGTCGGATCCAGTTTCATACCATAGATATTGATACCAGGCTGCGTGGAGATGAGGAAGTGGCACTATGCTTACGCATACTTAGACAACTCCCAGAGAACTTTCTGCGTGAATATTTTTCAATAGATAGACCTTAGGGGAGGCTTCGGAATGTAGTATCAGAAGTTTAGTGACATAAATTTGTTTGTGGCTGCCGGGTTTCATCCGTCCAACACACAGGAGTAGAGTATAAGCAATTGCACTCCTAGAGAAGTGTAAGAGAACTTTAAATATTTATTACGTACTCTGCTGTAACATTTCTCACGACATACGGTAGTTTACTCAAGGCTACGAATCGGTCAAATCAAGTTTGCGTTTTCAACAAATACGGTTGTCTGCTTGCATGCAATTATTTACAGATGTAAGCCTTCTGGTATACGAATGTTATAGGATTTGGAATTTACCGTTATCATATCCTATCTAGTAATGCTACAACACACTATTGATCACATTCTCAAGAAAATATGCAAGAAGCAAAGAATACCGCTTCTCCCCCTATAGCATTGCAACATATTGCAATGGTCCACCAATCTGCGTGCCACAGGCCCGGGTTTGGATAACATTAATGGTGCTGTCATAAAATCAATCAGTCCTTTAATAGCTCCTGTGCTCTCTCACATGTTTAACTTGATATTTAAGACCGGAGTGTTTCCGCAACAGTTCAAGGAAGCAAAGGTATTGCCTGTCTTTAAAAAAGGGGACTGTAAGCTTGTCGAAAATTACAGGCCAATTTCTGTGCTTCCTTTCCTAGACAAGGTATTAGAAAAAGTAATTGAAATCCGCCTTAGTAAATATCTCACAAAGTTTCATATTCTCTCTGATTCTCAGTTTGGTTTTCGTGAGGGGCTTTCTACTAATATAGCTATTGCTAACTTCACTGACTCAATTAAAAGATGTATTGATAATGGGATTTATGCTGGAACTATTTTCGTTGATTTTGCAAGGGCTTTTGACTCTATTGACCACAACATACTTCTTATAAAACTGGAGCGCTATGGCATAACTGGACCAGCCTTAAACCTTTTACGGAGTTTTCTGAACAATAGGAAACAATGCATTTCTATTAATGGTGCTAACTCCGACCCAATTACTATAAAATGTGGAGTTCCTCAAGGCTCTATTTTGGGACCGATTCTCTTCTTAATCTTCATTAATGATCTCCCCCAGTGTCTATCTTCTTCACAGTGCATATTATATGCGGATGACACCACCATTATTTCTTCCCATACTAAACTTGACAACCTAATGTCCAACCTTCAAACAGATTTACATTCTCTTCATTATTGGTCTTTTATAAATAAACTAACAATCAACGTAAAGAAAACGTGCTTTATGCTTTTTACGTGTCCTCAGAAAAAAAATCCAATTCCTCGTACTCTATATATTCAATCACAAGAAATCAAAACTAACAGTAGCACTACCTTTTTAGGTGTTGTTATTGACTCTAACCTAAAGTTCCGTGACCATATCTTGTCTGTTATTAGAAAAACCGCACCAGGACTTCGGGCACTAATTCGCGCTCGATCTTTTTTTGATATCACAACACTTGTCACTTTATATTATGCATTTATTCACAGTCATATCAATTATTGTATTGAGTCCTGGGGCAGCACTTATAATATCCATCTATCACCTCTCCTAACCCTTCAAAAGCAAGCTATTCGTATTATTTCTTTTGCACCTCGACAATCTCACTCACTCCCGTTCTTTCTTAACAATCGCGTACTACCTTTATCCCTATCCTATTACTATAATCTTGGTCTATTATTTTTCAAAGTTTTTCATTGCTATCTCTACCTCGATATAATTCCATCATCTGTATTCGTTAATTCTAACTGCACCCGTTTTTCTGTTAACGGCAATCTACTTTTGCCTAAGGTACGCACTAACTATGGAAAACAAACTATTCTTTTTTCTGCTATATCACTCTGGAACTCCCTGCCTACTGACTTAAAACAATGTAACTCCCTTTCCAAATTTAAATCTGACTTAAAGGACTACCTATTTGAATAAAAAAATAACTGTTCTAATTAACATGCTATTGCCTTTGAATGTATTCGTCACTTTTTCAAATTTATTGTGCTGACATGTTATACCATGGTATTATTATCTTTTCTTTTTTTGTTGTTATGTTGTTGCCGGTTTTCTTTTGTATTTTTGTACAGCTTTCATTTTGTAACTTGTTTTTTTTAGTATATGATTATGCATGATATTACTGTAATTATATTGTCTTTTTTGTGCTTGTTAATTTTTCACCTATGCAGTGTTAGTTTCGTTTCATTACTCGATATTTAATTCATCGTAAGGGGTCCCGCCTGCAGTTTTTACTTTGGGACCCCTTCCTGTACACTAGTCTATGTACTAATTTACTTATCAATAAAATGATTGAATTCAATTGAATTGAATTGTTAGCATTATATCTTATAATTAAAGAGGGCTTTGGCTATTGACCATGGCATTAGGATTGCTTTCTATGCAGTCTCTTATTACCAGGTGCAAGATTTCCGCTTCGTGAGTGCCAGATGTGACTGCAACAGCACTGTCGGGTGTTGTAGTTTATGTTACAAGAAAGGTAGCCACTTCATCTACAAAACATTTTCAAATGTATCTATTCGGGTCATGATTAGTTCTTCATGAATTGGCGTGCCACAGGACTAGGCGCTAGGAAAACACGTTCAGGCCACGTATGTTCTCACTTTTTTAAAATTTTAGTTTTTTATGGCTTAGTGATACCTTGTAATAATCACTTCATTGAAAAAGTCCTATTGCTTCAGCCACAAAACTGTTGTCTTGCGAAAAGTTTATGCCCGTGGCGTAATGATCAGTTCTTAGTCACGGTCACAGTATAATTTTCAGGCAGAACAATGTAGACTGTGGTGGGTACCTCTTCACAAGCATCAACTTGGTTGAAAGTTCTATTCAGCTTTTGTGTACCTTTGTTTGCAATGGCTTGATCAAGGAATCTCTTCCTTCCCAGGAGAAATAAACATGACAGTTTATGTTAGTTTATTACAGTTTAATACGTTAGTCGCTTTTTGATAGGATGTCCAGCACAACCATTATCATAGGCTCCCGAAAACACGCCCAGTATGCCTAGTGCCCTACACGTCGGACCCCACGGTTTCAAATGTCGTAAATGAAGATGTTTCATTTACAGAGCATAGATATCCCATTGGATGTGCAATTCCTCTCTTAGGAACAAGTATTCACAGTCTCGAAACAATCGACTATATTCAGAATAATTTTGATAAATTTCTTTACGGCAAGATGGCATCTTTCTCGAAGTGCTGAAATCCACGATGTTGCAGCTCTGGTTATGTGGAAATGGCTACTTATACACCTGCCTATGTTAGCACAAACATGAGCTATGACATTATGAACAAAGGTCAGGAACCTTAAGCTTCTTATAAAAACATGTGCACACTAGACATATATGGGTTAAATATGTACACGTGGACATGTCATCGCGGTCTTTGTATCGTCTTCATTCCTCCTTCATCATCAGACTCTTGTCATGACGTCATCACGCCATCGTCGTCATAAACTTGTCTTTCATTCGCTGTCTTGTCATTGTCGTGATGCCCGTCGCGGTTGTTTCATAGGTCGCTCCAACTAGTGCCCATATGTCCGTGGATGACACGAGATTATCAGCATGCTAAAAAGAAAGGACTCATACTGCAATAAATGGAATGAGGATAGAGCGAACAAATGCTATCATGCCCAGTTGAAGTGTTACAGCAAAACTTGTGTTGCAATGTTGAGAAAATCAAAGAAAGAATACATCCACTGGGCTTATCACACGATACAACGACGATATAAGGCAGCAGTGGAACATGGAGAAGGGGAGAACTGTATTAAACCAAGAAAAATGACTGACCCGTAGCAGAATTTCCCCGCAGGTGGTCAACGAATTGAAATTTTTTTTCTCAACCTTGGTCTGAAACCTCACTAAAATATTTCCCTTGTTGATACGTACCGGTATTGTACGCATGGCTATCGGCTGCACATTTCAGTTTCATGTCGTTACGATCAATGAGATAAATTCTGTTGTCAGTACAGTGTCGGTGAATGAAGCAGCCGGTCATGATTCTATCCAGACAAGAGTGCTTTAGGAAAAATTTGATACTGTTTCAGTGCGCTTATGCCGCCTCTTTAATTATTCGCTAGAGAATAGCTGTTACCGAGATACACTATAAATTCCTAAATTTGTTTCCATATGTAAATCTGGAGATTAGAAAAAACCGAGTACCTATAAGCCTATATCAGTAATAAGTGTCATTAACACCCGTTTTGAAAAACTAGTTGCATAACAAATACAGAAATTTAATAACGAGAATATAATATACTTCCCCAACATTATGGCTTTGCTTTAAACAAAACATCTACAGGCGTATTAAGCCGTTCACATCCCAAATATTCTACGATAAACCAAATGAAATTGCAGGTGGTGCATTTGGACATGAAGAAGGCATTCGACACAGTTTGCCACACAATACTACTGCGGAAAGTAGAAAGCAATGCCTTCACTGATAATGTACTGATATCCTTTTGGAGTCATTTATCATTTCGTATACAATATGTGGTCATTAATGATTTCGTGTCGGAAGTTAAAAATATATCATGGGGCGTACCACAGGGATTCGTTCTGGGTCCTTTATTATTTTCTCTTTACCGAAACTGATATTCCTCAGGCACTCCACTTTTCAGAGATTCTGATGTATGCAGATAGCGCGGCCCTTACATTTAGTGGTAATTCGCTTAAAACACTGCAGAACAGTGTAATGATGGAGCGGTCAGCTCTGTCTTCCTGGTTTTCTGATAACCGATTGACGTTGAACGTAGCAAATACAAAATATGTAATTTTTCATTCTAGACAAAGGACACTGAACTACAGTTTAAAATCTTTCGCTCTAGACGCCACTTTAATTGAGCAATTGTTTTCCTTCAAATATTTACGGATTCGATTCGACAGTCCTTCACATTGGATAGACCACGTAAACAATCTATGAAAGAAATTTGAATTTAAGTGATAAATAATAATAATAAAAGCTAAGAAGTATTTTCCCTCTTCAGTGATTACATGTTTATTTTATTTGTTCTATCGCTGTCACACTAGCTGTTGCATTAAATCTTGGGGACTTACATATTTAACATACTTATCGCCTTTACTGCGTCTTCTAAAACGCGCATTACGCATAATTAGCTCCAACCCATTCTGCCTCTCAAGAACAAATGTTTTTTAAAGAGCTTGGTATCCTATCCTTTATGTCACTGCGAAATCGTAGGATGTGCATCAAGATAAATAACATTATCCAAACTAATTCTCCACGATTATTGAGGATTTTGTTTTTCCCACACCATAACAGTAGGCGAGCTTCTAATTTAATTTCAACCTACCAAAATGTAGCAACTTGTACGGTGAAATGGTGATTTAGTTTGTCGGCGCAAAAGATTGGAATGAGCAATCAATGGAAATAAAGGAGCTGGATATTTTAAACTGATTTGGAAATTGTATTAAATATCTAACCAATGAGTATGATAAAATTCTTGTTAGTGCTGCACCTCCTCATTTTTTCCATTTTTTATTTATTTCCCGTTTCTTTTTTTACCCTCATTTTGATATTGTGAAATGTTTGTTTTCAAAGAATTATACGTTGAAATGCATGAAGTATGAATTCGTGGCTGTCACAATTTGGTCTAGTGTGTTTTGTAACGGTACATCATGTTTACATGTGAAGATATTTTAAATCTGAGCGTTGCTTGCATTTTCTCCCTTACGTTTTGAAAATGGATGCATAGTCGTATGCATCGATTATGTATGCCTGTATGCATTGTCGATAATGAACCGCCTACTAGCTTTTAAGCTATCGGTCAACCGGTGTTTTGTAAATTCTTTTCATGATCATTGAATAAAGTGTTTCCTCCAAAAAACAACAAAAAAGCTTCCTTGTCCGATTTGCTTCAGGCCGCGGTAGTCAAGGCCTCTTCGTATGGAAATATCTAGGTCAACTGTATTCCCGCTACGGCAAACTTGCACATTGCTACTTAGGAATTTATTTTCTGAGTAGCGAATTCCGATATGTGTCGTAGTGAAAAGTTTTTATCCACATGCGAAGTGTGTTTTTTCTGAGTTTTCCACGGGTCGTCGTACAAACTCCAGGCTGCTTTAGATAATCTATACAACACTAATTATTACATATATTTAGAGAATCTCGACATCAGAAATTGCATTTATAATATACAAAGATTTTTTTCTATAGGTTAACCTCTCCTACAAAACCTTTGACCCAAGTGTTCTGGACCTACAGTTGGTGATCACCAGCGTGGTACTACTTTCAGTAAGAATTTTTTTTGTGTTGGTGTTATCTTTTTCGGAACTTATTGTAATAGAATTCTGTATATCCTCGTATAGTTTTCCACTGGGAAGATGTTTCGAAGTTTGTGATGTTCAAACAAAAGCAAAATCGGAAATCAAGAAGTGCAGACTAACTAGAGCGCCGGCGACCTCTAGTGATTATGACACCTATTTAAAAAAGTTGCCGTCTTATAGGTGGGCATCCTCGGAAGCATTTTATTTATTTGACATAAAACCAGGATGCACTGCAAAAAACGTCAAGACAATTTGCTAAAACAGTCTCTTTCTTTCTTAGAAATCAAAGGAATCTTTTCTGCGGAGAATTCCCGGCCATGAAAACATGATTGATAGGTCATCATTTGAAAATTTTATCATGTTCATGTCAAAGGAAGCACCTTTGTTCAATGAAGCGGACGTTGTGCTCTTGGTGACCAGGTAAAACACCTTAGATCTCTTTCTAAAATATTTGAGTCTCCTTTTAATGCAGAGTTCTTTTAATGTGACTTTTTTCAATAATGATTGAGCAATGCATCCTCAAAGCGTTGTTTAACTAATGTCTAGGGCTACTGCATAAAAAACTTATATAGTTGAAATATCTAAGAGCAGTGCCGCCTCCCCCCTCCCCCAATTTATCCTATTTCATCGCTCTTAATATACATTAAAAATGTCAAAATGAAATTTGGCGCATTGAATCGCGCATTTGTGCAAACCTGAACGGAACCATTGATAGCCACAACCTCGAACCACAGTTGGTCCATGCGGGTACCGTAAATCCATTTCAGCTCAGAAATTACCAACATTTACGCACTCTCAAATTCTGCAGTTATTCGTTTCAAACATTGTCTCGTTTCTGACCAGCCCTGCGCAAAAAAGCCACAAATTTCACGCACTCTCTCTAGGCATGCAGTGCTAAAATCAGCCGACATGCCACATTTTTTAAGCCACAACTCTGTTTGTGGAGGCGGCCGTCATAACTTTTGTGCAGGCGGTGCACCCAAGCAGACCTTACTACCGCGAGCCATAGGGAAAGCAAGTGCGACCCGCTACCCAGATTTTGCGTAATATTGTCACGTAGTAGTGACGATGAAGCAAACAATCGTAAAACTGGGAATGACGAAACTGATTCTTTATTGGGCGAACCTGTGCCCACAAAAGCAAGTTACACTTGAAGCACAACGATAGCGGCGAACACAGTCGGCGATCGTCGAAATCTGATCAGCGGCGAAACGCGTCGGCTTTTATACCTGAGTCATCGAAGGTTCCAGATTAATCCCTGATGCCCGCGTGTCTTCCAGAAAGTTCTAGACAATTCGCGTCGCTCATACAATCAGATTACATGGGCGTCGGTGACCACAGACGACGGATAGAAGCATTGATAACGTCCGAGAAGCTTCCAATGCAGGCGCGTCCTGCGCCGAGCGATAACGTTTAACATTTGTCAGCCAATGTTGAAAGCGGCCACCGGTGAAAGATAAACATGTGTACGTGTCAATACCCTCCCCTTAAAAAGCATCGTCCCGATGCTACAAACAAACACGAAAGCGAAAACAAAACCATGCGTAATAAACAAAATAACATAAAAACAATAACAAAGTAACAAAGTACCTAAGTTTGTCAGCGGGCGTAGAAAGGCTTAAGACGCACCACGTGGATGACTTCAGGTCGTGCCCGGCGCCGCTGTGATTGCGAAATGCCGTCTGGCACGACCTCATAGTCCAGTGCGCCAATACGTCGGGTGATCTTATATGGTCCGAAATAGCGACGTAACAGCTTCTCGCTAAGTCCTCGTCGGCGTATCGGAGTCCAGACCCAAACACGGTCACCGGGCTGGTACTCGACGTAGCGTCGTCGAAGGTTGTAGTGTCGGCTGTCGGTCTTCTGCTGGTTCTTGATGCGCAGTCGGGCGAGCTGTCGACATTCTTCGGCACGCTGCAAATAGGTGGCAACGTCGAGATTTTCTTCGTCGGTGACGTCCGGTAGCATGGCGTCAAGCGTCGTTGCCGGGTTCCTTCCGTAGACCAGGTTGAACGGCGCCATGTGCGTCGTTTCTTGCACGGCCGTGTTGTATGCGAAGGTCACGTACGGAAGGATGGCATCCCACGTCTTGTGTTCGACGTCGACGTACATTGCCAGCATGTCGGCGATGGTCTTATTTAGGCGCTCGGTGAGGCCATTCGTCTGCGGGTGGTAGGCGGTGGTCCGGCGATGGCTTGTGTGGCTGTATCGCAGGATGGCTTGAGTTAGTTCTGCCGTAAAGGCAGTACCTCTGTCGGTGATCAGGACTTCTGGGGCACCGTGACGCAGGAGGATGTTCTCAACGAAGAATCGGGCTACCTCGGCAGCACTGCCTTTGGGTAAGGCTTTTGTTTCGGCGTAGCGGGTGAGGTAGTCCGTAGCTACGACGATTCATTTATTCCCGGACGTCGACGTCGGAAAAGGCCCCAGTAAGTCCATCCCAATCTGCTGGAACGGTCGGCGAGGTGGCTCGATCGGCTGTAGAAGTCCGGCTGGCCTTGTCGGCGGTGTTTTGCGTCGCTGACAGTCTCGGCATGTCCTTACGTAATGGGCGACGTCGGCAGAGAGGCGAGGCCAGTAGTATTTTTCTTGTATCCTCGCGAGCGTGCGGGAAAAACCGAGGTGTCCAGCCGTTGGGTCGTCATGGAGAGCTTGCAGAACCTCTGGACGCAATGCTGAGGGTACCACGAGGAGGTAGTTGGCTCGGAGAGGCGAGAGGTTCTTCTTTAGGAGAATGTCCTTTTGCAAGAAAAACGACGCCAATCCTCGCCTGAACACCTTCGGTACAGTGACGGTCTTGCCTTCCAGGTAATCTACAAGGTTCCTTAGTTCCGGGTCGGCTCGCTGTTGTTCGGCGAATTCGTCGGCACTGATGGGTCCCAAGAAAGTGTCGTCATCCTGGTCATCCTGTGGCGGCGGTTCGACGGGGGCGCGAGACAAGCAGTCGGCGTCAGAGTGCTTTCGCCCGGACTTGTAAACGACGGTGATGTCGAATGCTTGAAGTCTCAGACTCCATCGTGCGAGGCGACCTGAAGGATCCTTCAAGTTAGCTAGCCAACACAAGGCGTGGTGGTCGCTCACAACTTTGAAGGGCCTGCCATAGAGGTAGGGGCGAAACTTTGATGTAGCCCAGATGATGGCGAGGCACCCCTTTTCTGTTGTGGAATAATTTGATTCCGCCTTCGATAGCGACCGGCTAGCGTAACTTACAACCCTTTCTAGTCCGTCAGTCCTCTGCACAAGCACGGCGCCGAGTCCTACGCTGCTTGCGTCGGTGTGGACTTCGGTATCGGCGTTTTCGTCGAAATGCGCAAGGATGGGCGGCGATTGTAGGCGTCGCTTCAGTTCTTCAAATGCTTCGATTTGCGGCGTCTCCCACTTGAACTCGACGTCGGCCTTCGTGAGGTACGTCAGTGGCTCGGCGATCCGTGAAAAATCCTTGACGAAGCGCCTGTAATAGGCGCACAGGCCAAGAAATCTACGCACTGCCTTCTTGTCGGCGGGCGGAGGAAAGTCAGTGATGGCCGCCGTTTTCTGTGGGTCAGGGCACACTCCAGACTTGTTGATGACATGGCCCAAAAACAAGAGCTCCTCGTATGCGAAGCGGCACTTTTCTGGCTTCAACGTGAGTCCGGAGGTCTTGATAGCTTGAAGAACTGTTTCAAGGCGCCGCAGGTGTTCTTCGAAGCTTGAGGCAAACACAACGACGTCGTCCAAATACACGAGGCAAGTCTGCCACTTCAAGCCTGCCAGTACTGTATCCATGACGCGTTGGAAAGTCGCAGGTGCCGAGCAAAGACCAAACGGCATGACCTTGAACTCGAACAGTCCGTCTGGTGTTATAAAGGCAGTCTTCTCCCGGTCCCTCTCGTCGACTTCGATTTGCCAGTAGCCGGTTTTGAGGTCCATCGACGAAAAATACTTTGCGTTGTAGAGTCGATCCAAGGCGTCGTCAATCCGTGGGAGGGGGTATACGTCCTTCTTCGTGATCTTGTTGAGGCGACGATAATCGACGCAGAAACGTAGGGTTCCATCCTTCTTCTTCACTAACACCACGGGGAACGCCCACGGACTCTTGGACGGCTGGATGATGTCGTCGCGTAGCATTTCGTCGACTTGTTGCCTTATGGCCTCGCGTTCGCGCGCTGAAACTCGGTACGGGCTCTGACGGAGTGGGCGGACATTTTCGTCGGATATGATGCGGTGCTTGGCGACAGGGGTTTGTCGAACTTTTGACGACGACGAGAAGCAGTCCTTGTATTGCAGGAGCAGAGCTTTTAGTTGTTCTTTCCTGTACCTGGAAAGGTTCTGATTGACGTCGAAATTTGGTTCAGGTACTATAGTCGTCGTTGCAGGGGCACTGGAATCCGTAAAGGCGAAAGAACTGCTGGCTTGTACTATTTCATCGATGTAGGCGACCGTGGTGCCTTTGTTAATGTGCTTGTATTCGGGGCTGAAGTTCGTGAGCATCACCCTTGCTTTCCCTGCACGTAGCTCAGCTATGCCTCTAGCGACGCAAATTTCACGATCGAGCAGTAAGTGATGATCGCCCTCGATGACGCCCTCCATGTCTGCAGGCACTTCGGTACCGACGGAAATCATTACGATGGAGCGAGGCGGAACGGTGACTTGTTCTTCTAGCACATTCAAGGCATGGTAACTGATGTCTGTATCCGGTGGTATCGCGTTGTGCGTTGAAAGCGTTACCGACTTGGACCTTAAGTCGATGACTGCACCGTGTTGGTTTAGAAAGTCCATGCCTAGGATGACATCCCTGGAGCAGTGCTGCAGGATTACGAAGCTCGCCGGGTAAGTGCGGTTGTTCACAGTGACTCGTGCTGTGCAGATTCCAGCCGGCGTTATTAGGTGGCCTCCCGCTGTACGGATATCGGGTCCTTGCCAGGCAGTCTTCACCTTCTTCAACTTGGCGGCGAACGGGCCACTGAAGACGGAATAGTCGGCTCCAGTGTCGACGAGAGCAGTGACGTGATGACCATCGATTAGCACGTCTAAGTCGGTAGACCGTCGTCTGTCGTTGCGGTTAAGTCGTGGCGTCGGATCACGGCTGCGTCG
Organism: Dermacentor silvarum; assembly: GCF_013339745.2. Classification (NCBI taxonomy): domain Eukaryota; kingdom Metazoa; phylum Arthropoda; class Arachnida; order Ixodida; family Ixodidae; genus Dermacentor; species Dermacentor silvarum. The sequence goes on along the minus strand of NC_051162.1, from coordinate 47,687,578 downwards.
GCTTGCTCCGCTGCTGCTACGTCGCGTCGGTAGGTCTTTCGGCGGCGAAGTGTTGTCGTTAGGGCTCTTGCCAGGCGGTGTGCTGATACCTCGTCGTGGTGATTCGCGAATCTTCTTCGTCGGCGGCGGAGGATCTTCGGTGTTGCGTCGTACAGCAACCGCACCTCCATCGGTTGCTGCCTTTAGTTTCCCGGGTAAGGACTGGGAGATCGGCCCCGAGTGGGACCGGTGTACTGACGGCGATGGGGCGAGATGTAGCGGCCTGGTGACGGCGAGCGTGAGGGTCGTCGTGGTTGCCACTGAGCTCCGGCGAGGTAGTCGGCGATGTCACGTGGTCGCTCGCCAAGCTGTGGACGTGGCGCGTTGACGGCGAACCCTCGAAGGCCCATCTCGCGGTATGGGCATCGGCTGTAGACATGGCCGGCTTCCCCGCAGTGATAGCAGAGCGGGCGGTGGTCGGGGGCGCGCCAAATGTCCGTTTTTCTCGGGTAGCTGCGCTGGGCGACGGGCGGGCGTGCTGGCTGCGGCGGCGGCGCTGGGCGACGGAATTGCGGCGTTACGGGGCCCTGGCGCGAGCGCGGAGGGGGGCCTTGACGACGGGCGACGGCGGCGTATGTCATCGCTTCCGGCTGGGGTTGCGGCGATTCGGGAAGTCCTAGCGATTGCTGGATTTCCTCCCGCACGATATCGGCGATGGAAGCAACTTGAGGCTGCGACGACGGTAGCAACTTCCGCAGCTCTTCGCGTACTATCGCCCTGATGGTGTCTCGTAGGTCGTCGGAAAGTCCTTGGACTTCGGCGTAGTGTGGCGTCGAACGGCGATTGTATTGCCGGTTGCGCATGTCCAGTGCTTTCTCGATCGTCGTAGCCTCCGAGAGAAAGTCTTGGACTGTTGTTGGTGGATTCCGTACCAGTCCGGCGAATAGCTCCTGCTTAACTCCCCGCATGAGCAAGCGAACTTTCTTGTCTTCGGGCATAGCTGGATCGGCGTGCCGGAACAATCGAGTCATTTCTTCAGTGTACATACCGATGCCCTCATTCGGGAGCTGTACACGGTTTTCCAGCAAGGCTGCAGCTCTTTCTTTACGGACGACGCTCGTGAAGGTGTCCAGGAAGGCGGCTCGGAAGAGGTCCCAGGTTGTTAGTGAACGTTCCCTATTCTCGAACCAGGTTCTGGCGCCATCTTCAAGAGAGAAGTAAACATGGCGCAGCTTTTCGTCGCAGTCCCACTTGTTGAACGTAGCGACCCGGTCGTATGCCTCCAGCCAGCTTTCGGCGTCTTCACATGGCGAACCGCGGAAAGTCGGCGGCTCCCTGGATTGTTGCATCACGACCGCAGATGTTGGCACAGGGGCTGTCATGGTAGCTGCTGCCGAGGTCGTGACTTTTGTCCTCTTGGTCTTCTCAGGTAGGCGTTCGTACTCCGGTGGCAGGTTCAGTAGCCTGCGACTAGCTCGCTGGTCGTGGTAGGCGTCGACGTCTTCTAGACGGTGTGGGCTTGGCTCACGGCTGGACGGGGGGGTCCGGTACAAGGACATAAAAGCACCTCCACCAGATGTCACGTAGTAGTGACGATGAAGCAAACAATCGTAAAACTGGGAATGACGAAACTGATTCTTTATTGGGCGAACCTGTGCCCACAAAAGCAAGTTACACTTGAAGCACAACGATAGCGGCGAACACAGTCGGCGATCGTCGAAATCTGATCAGCGGCGAAACGCGTCGGCTTTTATACCTGAGTCATCGTAGGTTCCAGATTAATCCCTGATGCCCGCGTGTCTTCCAGAAAGTTCTAGACAATTCGCGTCGGTCATACAATCAGATTACATGGGCGTCGGTGACCACAGACGACGGATAGAAGCATTGATAACGTCCGAGAAGCTTCCAATGCAGGCACGTCCTGCGCCGAGCGATAACGTTTAACATTTGTCAGCCAATGTTGAAAGCGGCCACCGGTGAAAGATAAGCATGTGTACGTGTCAATATCTAGGACGTACGAAATACAGAAGCTGTCGCCTCGCGTAAGCCTGTATATAAAGTTAGAACTTCTCTTTGCGGTATCCAGCACCAAAGATGTATCTTCTATACAAGTCCGGATGTTTTCAAGAGATCAAGTTATCACGACGACAACCCGTCATCATAACCTTTTTGCCGAATACAAAGTTGCGGGAGTGATTGCTACAGGTAGAGGCCTGATTGCTAATGCTTACATTCAAAAATTTGCAAAAAGGAACATTTCAGAAATTGCACTGATGAGTCGAGAGGGGTGTGCATGTTCGACAACCCCAAGGGGATAATCCAATCATTCGTTCTGCATCATTCCCCCCCCCCCTCCCGATACCTGCATTGATTGAGGAATGCAAACGCCTGCAACCATATAACAGTCCTAAGGATTAAAAATAATCTAATTTCGGAACATGTGCAATTTGGTGGGCAAAAAGGAGCCATCACAAAAATTTTGTCGTGAGGAGCATAAACATAAAGTATGAAACATTTTATAGACCATTAGATTTATGAGCTCAGTTCCGTTACCACACAGGCAGCGGCCGCTGAGTATCATTGGAACATTGAAAACAGTAACACGTAGGTTAGCAAGTATATAGCATTGAATGCTCATTACTTATAAAAGAACAATACACTCGCATTTTAAAATATGGATCACATTTCGCGTTTTTCAACGCCGGAGAGACTCTAGAGGGCGCCACCCTAGACAACGTCCTCAAAATCTTATGACGCCTCAATGCTCTCACGCGATAGCACGGATTTCGCATCGAGCAAGTTGGCGTTCGTAAACGAGTGCACCCTATCTAGTTTAAAACGTGCTAAAGAGCCAAGTAAAGCTATCCACTCTAAAGCATCAGAAAGAGCCAAAGAAATTAATTTAGTCACTTTAAAGAAAAAGTCGCAGTTTCGCACGAAAGGCGACGCATCAATTGCGATAGCAAATTTACCAGTAGAGTATACGCAGTAAGGATATTAGTTTTATGGGCTGAATAAACTTGGACATATTCTCTTACGACCTGAATTAACAAGCATGTGTCAGCGCGCTCAAGCAAACATGAATAGATTACACTCAATTGCCGCAGACAACCACTTTCAAAACGCTGGCGTGAGCAAGCAGCGAGCGAAGGCTCGTGCGATCTGTTGCTCCAACGGAAACTGAGCGGCGACACCGCATACAAAGGTCACAGACGTGTGGAGATCGCTTTCAAGATACGGTGCGCGCGACAGCCTGCGGGCTGTCGGCGCAAAGTACAAGTAGGCAGCTGTTGGCAGAGTAGAAGCCGCCTCCCCCCTCCCTCCTGCGCTGCCTTCCTGATTTCCTCCTTTCGCGTGGGAGATTGCGCCAGGTATATGTAAACTGGTAGCGAAGCTTCCATAGAAGCCCATAGGTTCAAAACATGGCGGCTTATCGGCGGTTCATGGGGCTTAGCGCCATCTGTGTGAGGAGGGAACACTTCCGGCGGAAGAAAAAATAATTTGACGTCATATCCGTTAAAAACAGAAGTGACGTCATTTTGTTTTCATAGGCGCGAAATTTGTTTTCGGAGGCCTGCCATTAGAGCTGTATATTCAAATGCCCCACCCTTCGACTTGATGGCCGTTCCGAGCTTTCAGCGCGGAAAGCGATGCAGGAAAAAGTCAGCCGTACGGGTGACGAAATCGCATCGCTGCACAGAACATACTTTCTTTGGAGGCCGACGAACGCTTTGGGCGTAGATTGCGTAGAGTGCTCGTCCTTTCTTCAGACGCGAAGCCCGTCGGCCAGCGCTGTCGCACGAAAACAACTAAAGTAAACAAGTATCTGATGGTCCCAACTCACTGCTTTTGACTGTACAGGTTAAGAAACAATAAAACTTTCCGCGTCACCTAATTAAGACAAACGCCTACATGCAAAACAGCACAACATGTGAGGGGGGCGTATTGTAACAGGTGAACTTTACAAACGTGCCTTTCCACGCACTCCCAATAGCTGCGTTGCATTGCAAGTGATAGCGGCGTCAACGCCCGCCGCTACGGATGGGCGCTCTCACGGTGGGCGCTGAAAAAGTGTATTTATTAATAATGATCAAGTAAAATAGAGTTGTATCTACTCGCCATGCGTATATAAAATGGATTAGGAATTTTATTCTTGTTGAATTAATATAACTGCGTGTCGCTTTAATTAAAAAACGTCCTTTTCTTTCCAGTGTTTATTCCCTCCAAACATAGTCGCGCTTCAATCGCTGCTCCCATAACCACCCTTGCTGATGTTGGTGACAATTGGTTCTGAACCGCTTTTCGCCTAAAGCTTCGCGACCTATGTGGATCGACCTTGGATTGAGCCGCCAGTTCCCCTTGCACCCGGTCGCAAGATGCGCCTTTGGTGCCGCAGCTAAACGTCGCTTCCCATCCCTCCCTCCCATCCCACCACTGCCTTTCGCACGACCGGAGACGTCGTGTTTGCTCTCCGCCGTGCCGTCGCTCTCCGTGGAAGCGCGTCCGTCGCGTACTTTCACTCGCACATACAGCATACGGCGCACGGCGACGAGTTTATCGCCGTTGAACTTTATACGGAACCTCACGACGATGGCGACGGCAGGACTGCTCTTGGAGTAGCCATATAATTGCTTTCGCAATAATGTGCTTGAAGGCATATATTTGTTCTAGTGAGGACAGTTAGGTAATCTTCCCTCCTTGTGGAATTTGGTAGAGAACAGCGCCGGAAACCAGAACATGTGTATGGGTAGTACAGATGTCTATGCAAATACGCCGAATTGCTAGACAAGTGCGCCGAATCGTGCTGTCGTGTGCTCAGCCACGTCGAGGGATGACATGCTTTTCGTGAAAGAAAAGTCAGCACGAGACCTCGAAAAAAATTCAGAGCCCTCCACTACTGTGAAGATAGAAGCCAGCGAAGCTGGGACCATGGTGGGTCTGCTGCAGTGAATATTGCTATAGTAAATTTATATGTTACCATTATTGATTATATTGAGCGTCTTCGGAATGTTCCTCAAGGAGCAAGGACACCGGCGTCTTGTTTTCGCCTGGCATGATGGCCAAGTGCGTTTGCAGCGCCAAGTCCGTTCCATCGTCGTAGACTAGCGTATGAGCCACATCGTTCATAGCCGCGGCACACTGCACGGCAGCGCCCGGATCCTGTGAAATCTCTCCCGCTCCTGCTCTCGGTGGCTCATTCCCACATATCCAGCGCGGGTAACAGCCACACGGATTTCTTTCTTTCCTTCCTTATTTCTTTCTTTCTCTCATTCGTTATTAGGAGCGAAGGTCCTTAGGCCCTCACGATATCCGTTGTCGCCGTCGTCGTCGTAGCTCCCCGTCGTGCACGCAGTGCGCATACCGACCGCGCGCAGGTGTTGTGCCGGCGCCAATGTCGCTACACTTAGCACTGCAGTATGGAGGAGCGCGAACGTAAGCGCAAACGTCGTGACTCTGATTTTACACTTCGAGAACGAGACACGGCAGCCCAAGGGCAACACCGCGAAGCTAACCCCGAGCTAAGAGCACGAGAAGCAGCAGCACGCCGGCAACGGCAGCAAGACTCCGAAGCTAAAGCTCGAGCAGCGGCCGTAATCGTCCAAGGAGTTTCGCTCCATCATCAGCATTCACTTCGTGGATCAGCTGCCAATTTCTTCCTTCCTTCCTTCTATCTTTCTTTCTTTCTTTCTTTATTTATTTCCTTCCTTCTTTCGTTCTTTCTTGTCCCTGGCTCATACCCGCATATCCAGTGTGTGGATGCGCCACATATGATTTTATTATCGTCAATCGGGACGTAACTGACGAGCGTGTGATGACGAGCGTGGATGACTAACACGACCTATCAGTCATGTTAGTCATCCGTTTTGACACCTGTGCTACGGAACAACTAGCGGGAAACCGCCAGGCACATGTAGCCAACCACTACGCAAATGGAGACGAAATGCTGATGATGCCTTTTTTTTCTACAGGCAGATACGATCCTGGGGGATTTAGCCCTTAACAACTTCGCCGTAAAACCTTCTTCTACCGTAAAAAGAATGTCGCAGATTCCTCTAAAAATTATTGTCACTCGTCGATAGCATTGTTGTATAACTTGCTGCATATAGCCCCATTCTACCCATGAATAACAAAAAGCTAATGGGCCCATCAGCATACACACGAAGACGAAACCCTCATTGGAAAAAAATCTCCTGATTTCTTTTCTTTAATTATGTAAATCTGTCTTTTTAGTTTATATCCTTTGCATTCCATTCATTCTGTGTTTCTCTCACTGTCGTTATGATGTCTAGTTGTTGCACATTTACACTTTCATTTACCCTGCACTTGGTTGTCAACTTTCTTGACCTCTTGGTCCATTTCATATCCACGCTTTTGAGGTGCAGATATTTGACAGCATTTTCCGGCCATTTATTTTTATCCATGCTGCGTAGTATTTCTTCAAAACTAATTTTGCTCTGCGCTTCTCTGACTTCAAAAGAAGCCCCGTCCATGTGACTTTCCACTGCCTCATTTGTGGTTTTTCCGTCAGCCCCCAAAGCCAGCCGGCCCACAGACTTCTGCTTGACTCTTTCGTTTCCGCGTCTGTAGAAAGTGATCAATTTGATCGACAGTTTTTCTACGCGCTGCTAAACATCTCAGTTAAAATACTTTTATTAGTTACATAACGCAACCCCTGAAATGACGATTTAACTTTAACTATTATCAGTTTTTACATTTTTCTACAGAATATATAGTATGGAAAATAAAACTTCCAGAGGAGGTATCGTCGTAATCAACCTTCAGTGTTCCTAGCACTTATTCCATATAAAAGACGGAAAACTGCGCTTTTAAATCACAGAACTTTTAAATCACAGCAGTAGTAAACACAAAAGCTTCTCTTGGATTCCACGTATAGGCTGGTTAACAATGTCGGTAACAACCGTAGATGCTCATGAGTTCGCCTTGTTTTGATAATTGTGTTCGAAGAATAAGCAGTGCAACTTTGTTTTCGTTACCGTGAGCAGCTTTCATCATTGAACGCTTTGGCAGCCTGTGTACAAATTACACTAGGGCATGCAGTCGATTTCAAACGACCTTCCGCCTAACCTTAACTAGCTGCCTAGTCTGCTACATTTTGAACACCAACTGGGCGAGGGCCCTTATTGATTACTGTACAATATTGTTCAACACTCCACATTACTTTACAGCACTCTACATGAGCTGAATAACGCGTTCCGAGGCTCCAGCGCCTGTTGAATTAAGGCACACTAGACGATCTCGTTTGCCCAGAAAAGTTCATCTAACGCATTATTAAATTATGAGGAGGCCTCTGTTTTCTTCCCTGGCCCAACAATCATAGCTTCGTGAGTTTTGGCACATTCTGGCATGAGAGATCGTGGTTTTGGCACGTAAAACCCCATATTGTTTTATGCTATAAAAACAACCGAGGTGCATGCTGCAAGAAACAAAAGAAATTCTCTCCGCACATTGTCTGTTTATCCGTTTTATTATGGTGATATCAATTATATCGACACTCCAGGGGCATTTTTGCTTTTAGTACCGTCATTTCTGCCCCGAAATTGCTATGTGCTGTTCCCATTACGACTCTGAGCGGCATCGCGGGAAGTGATGCAAGGTTTCGGGCGTGTGTGTTAACTTTCGCTCACTTCACATAATTCACAGGCACTATCAGTTAGAGGGTAATAAACAAAAAATTTCTTGTTTATGTATAAATTGTTATACTACAGGGAATATTGCTGGCATGTTGCTTTACCATATTCGAGAAATTTCTTGCGTGAGTTACAGAAATCTTCACTGATCCTTACACGTGTTGTTCTCAAATTTTTCTTGCTTGCAAGAACAGAGTCCTTGAATTTAATAGAAGATAATTTTACAATTATCGGTCGGCATTTATTCGTGATGTAACTGCCCAATCTGGAAGCTCTAAAGATACTTTCATCAGGTATGTTCACGCTAAGGAAAGACGACAGTATTTCGCGAATTTTTACTTCTGAATGCAACCATGTTTCACTAGCGGAGTCAGCTACGCCGTAAAATATTACATTTTCCCGCCTAGACTTGTCCTTAAAGTCATCCTGGCGGGCATGTAACTGAGCGTTGTCATCGCCAACCACATCGGCCAGTGCCTTTCGCACGACCGAGTTTTCTAACTGATCGAAGGTTAACGTGGTCTTCGACGGTTGCTAGTCGGGTGTCAAGTTCACATACGGTTTGCTCAAGTTTCTCCTGGCTAGATCTGACATCATCAAACATTTTTCGTAGCTCGTCGTGGCGGGAATCAACCTGGGCGATTAATATCTTTTACAACGTTAGTCAGTTACTTAGGCGGGCGACTTAAATAATCACCATAGCCCGGATTGAGTTCTATGTCTCCGCACATAAATAGCAGTCGAACAACATCAAAATATTTATCACAATAGTTATATATATATATATATATATATATATATATATATATATATATATATATATATATTGAGAGACGTCGGCCGATGCGATGCCTTTATTTCCGAGCAGCCGCCCGAGTCAGAGACGATGCACCGCACGAGACAAAAGATGATGATGAGTCGTATGTACAAATGGCGACGACGATATGCACAAATAGCGCTCACACAAGGTGATGAGTCGTATGTACAGATGACGACGACGATATCCACAAAATGCGCTCACAATATATATATATATATATATATCTCAGTGTACGTTCCGACTGCTGCATCCTAAAATAAAACGTTAAAACAATGTCACCGAAAATGAGCACATTTCTAGTGGTAACGAAAGTACACTTTGTGTACGAAAGTAAAGAAAACATTTGTCCCTAATTATTCCTCATAGCATCTCGCATTTGGAAAACTATAATGGTGCCAGCGGTAACGTTCGCTAATTCATTCTGTACTTTAAATCGGACTTCTTGCACGGTTTGAAGATTAACCAGACATTGGTTACTCTTTATTAAAGCTGTGCACCCATTACCGTGGAGGTAGCAAGGGCCTAGTAGCCTGAAACTTGACTGACTGGGAGGGGCTCAGTCAGAGACGCAAGACTATCGACGGGATGAGTAACAAAGAACTTCTAATTACATCAGTACGGAGCGGTCAGCTCGACAAGCTTCGTGACGGAGAGCGACACACACGCTCTAGCTTGTGCTGAAGCCTAAAGTCCGTTGGCGGGGCGCCTTTTACAGCGTCTCCGGAATGCCCTCGCTCATGAGAAGGGAATAGCAAACCCTCCTCACGCTTGCTGCTACCGCTCGGTACATGGGTCAGTTCAACGGTTTTCCAACCGTCACTGCCACAGCAGAGGCAACGCCACTGACACGCATCCACGCGCACACAGACACCACCGCGGTGTCCTTTTCCGAGGAGGGGAAGGAGCGAATGCGCACAGAAAGCATAACCGTCTCACTCACTGAAAGGAGCGATCGAGCACTGGCGAGTTCACAAAGAAATCAGGGAGTCGTGCGCGCCATGGGGAAGCAGGCGAGAATGCGCGCACAAAGGCTGACGTTTTTTCACCTTTATCGTCTCCTAGGTGTGTTTCAACGATTTCGGGTGGCTCGGCGTACTCGAAACATGCTGGCTTCCGTCGTGACTTTGGCGGTGTGACACAAATTGTTCATCACACAGGCCAGTAATAACACTAACTTGTGCCAGCACATCTGTTGCCACCCTATGTCCCTATATTAAATCTTCAGAGAGAAAAAAAATTAAATTACTCTAATGTTGTACTATTACGACACAGCGATCCGAACCAGAGTTTCGCTTCTAAAAATCAACATTCCAGTCCCGCGCCGTGATGGTCCCGTTGGAGCTGGATGACAGAGCTCCGTTTGAAGCTGAGGCGAGGCAATATGGACGCAACCCAACATTGGGCGTGAGTTCCTTCGCCCTTCCCACACTGTTCGTTGACGCATGTAATTATCTGTGTAAAGTTTCACGACACCGGTCAGATAAATAATCACATAACATTGTATGAGTGGGCAAGGCGGACCCGGCAGTGCCATGCCGCTAAGCAGGAAACAGTTTTTGTTACTGCAGGTTAGTTGCCATTCCTGTACCTTTATAAGTGACTGTCCTGGCATTGTGAACCTGCCCTGCCATAAACGGTGGTATATTATTGCCTATAATTGTTTTTTGATACTCTAATTGTTGCTATTGGAACTATTGGAACTATACACCGGTTCTACAAAAAAACTTTTTTAAGAGCTACTTGAAGGCCAGAAGCCCATGCTGTGTGACATGAGTGATGTAAAAGCAGAAATAGCAGACAAGAAAAAGCCAGAAGAGAATCAGCACGATAAAGTGTACCAACGCAGCCCTCACTCCTCCCTTCCTTCATGCGAGCAGCTAAAGTGGCGGTGGTGCTACAGTCGGTAGAGCATATCATAAACTTCCAAGGAAGTGTCTTCCAGTCTTCCAGTGTGCAAGATCTGAAAGACCGAAGTAGACGATCTAATCTGATAATTCACGGAATACATGAATCAGCCGACGAAACAGAGACTTCACCTAAAGACAAAGTGGTCAACGAAATATTCGAATGAAAACTTGGCGTGGGATGTAAATACATTGGCACCATAAGTACCATCGACTTGGACAGCGGAAAGGGAAACGCCTAGTAATCATTCACATTCAACATCTCAATGAAACGAAGTTAATCTTTGCAAATGACAAAAACCTAAAAGGCAGTACAACGTTTATTCAAAATGACTATTGACGTGGGAGGTGCCCTCTACACCTTGACGAACAGTCTGGTGTCCTTCAGGACCCTTTTTGGAAATAAAGTTTAACCACCACCATTTAGCATCCATGTCAAGAAAATTGAAACTGCTCTGGGAAACTGCGAAAAATGAAAAGCAGCTCGAAAAGAGGGTCTCGCTCATCCACAAGAGGCTAAGAATTGACCAGAAATCATTCTTTTGGGATGAACCGCTAGACAAACATGTTGAAGCTGTAAAATAATCTATGATCCACGCCTGTTGAAGATGAGCAACGTAATGCATTCATTATTGAATGTAAACGCTCGCAGTGTCAAAAAGAAGTCACAGTTTCGACCGAAAGGCGTAGCATCGATTCCGATAGCAAATTAGTAGACAGCTATACGAAGTAAGGATAGTAGTTTTCTCGGCCGTATGAAATTGTAAATATTCGCTTACTAACTGAACAAACAAGCACGGTGTCACACGCGCACAAGTAAACATGAACACATCTCGCTCGATGACCGCAGAAACTCGTCAAAACGCTGGATTCAGAAAGCGCGCCAGCGGCAGCGAGCAAATTGACCGACGCGCTGGCTCTCGCTTCAACGCGAAGTAAACGTCCAAAGCCCTGCGCATACGAAGCGACCAGCACTCGGCTTATGCACTTTGTGTCCGTCGCAGATCGCTTTGAAGATGAGGCCCCCGCGGGCGCAAACTTCGACCGCATCGCAGATCGCTTTCAAGATAGGCGCCTGCGCAGCATCCGCAAGAGCAGAACGGACCCCCCCACCGCCTACATCCCCTCCTCACCGTGCCTCGCGCGCTAATGAAGACCGCGCGCGGTTCCGGCCGCCTTCCTCTCTCGCGTGCGCGAGATTAAGCAGTTTATTCTTTCTTGCTGTTGGACTTTATACGGAACCTGACGGCGCTTCATCATCCGCCTATATTTTATGTCCACTGCATTTTATGTCCAACGACCAAATAGACGTATTATTTCTTGATTTTAGTAAAGCGTTCGACAAGGTCCTGAATTATAAACTAATCCTAAAGCTTAGAATTCTTGGCATTCCTGAAATATTCATAAACTGGATTCCCACAAACCTAACAGGAAGAAACAAACGCACATTAGAAGACAACTTTCTGACAGTCTCCTAGTCACGTCAGGGGTTCCACAGGGGCGTGTCCTGGGCCCATGGGCTTTGTGGCTTACATTAACGATATTGTAAATGGTGTTCAGATCCGACTGTTGACAGATGACTGCGTTTGTGCAAAGAAATCCTTTGTCCCAGTGTTCAAATTGAGCTGAATAACCTGAATAACAAATTGAAGTGGTGCAATGAATGGGGGATGGTTTTTCAAACCGACAAAACTGTATTCCTCCCTATCACACGTAAAAAACATTTTTGTATTTTACTTACAGATTTCGTCCATTGTAATTGAAAAAAGTTGATAATTACAAATAATTAGGTATTACATTAACAGCTAACTTATCCTGGAATATACATGTTAGTATTTTGCTCATCTGGCTTTCGAAAGCACTGCTTCTTAAAACATATACTTCAAACCAACCCAAGCAATGTTAAACTACCCTGCTTGGCCCATATGCTGGACCCGTATGCTCAACTAAACATTAAGTGTCTTAAAAGAATACAGAGGAAAGCAGTCCGGTTTATTTACAACAAATTATCAGGAACTGACTCTCCGTCGGAAATAATGGCAAATAATAGCTAATGAGATTTACTTCCTTAAAACGTATCGAAAACAACTTAGAATTCCCTTCCTTTCTTTCTCTGCTTCTTAACCGCGAACTTGCTATTGATCTATCACTGTATGCATCAACTTTACTACCCAGATCCACAAGGAACATCAGGTTTACTTCATAACGCCTTATTTTGCCTTGAACTGACAGCTAAAAATATTCCTATTTTCCACGCATGGTCTTAGATTGTAACGAAATAATCCAGGCATGTGTTAGTCTGTCCCACCACACCAAAGTAGCACTGTTGCACCATTTCACTTCTCTGTTAGCGTATCGCTATTATTGTACTAGCGTAGAAACCGATTACGTTGTTGTTTTGTATTCATTTGTATTGTATTACATCTTCTTACACTTATACCGAAACGGATTTCATTGTAGCTTTTTGTAGTATGGCTGCAATTTTTAACTGCCCACCTGCTTGAACCCAAGTGTCTGCAGTATGTAATAAATAAATGTGCACAACTAGCCGCAAACTCTCTCGACTGTTCCATCACAAATAGTGAAGTGATTGTAGCTTCCAGGAACATCGAATGTCGTTGAAAATAACGTTTAGGTGCTTAACGTTGATCAGACTGAATAAAACAATATATTCATGAAAAACGAGCTCACACGATTGGTCGTACATATTCGTATACTCACGCTTGTACACTAGCATCATAGTCCCATCGAATGCAGAGTGCAGACATGTTCCCTTTTATTATAATTTAAGCGCAGCGACGCTAAGCTAGTAGATGTAAATCCTGGTACCTAACCCACACATTTAAAAAGGAGTACCTTGTTACAAGGGGTTATATTATTTCCCCGCGTTACTGGTTTAAAAGCAAAACTCTACTTGATGTTCTCTTTCAGTGACTCTCTTGGCTATAAGTTACCGGATGGTCAAGTTCAAGCTGGACCAATTGGTAAGTTTGACCTTGATCAGAAAGAAAATGTCTCGTGTTCCTTTGATTGCTTCCTTTACGAGTTCAGACATACGCCCCCGCCGAGGAGGCTCATTTACAATAGTGTTCCGCTGGAGAAGAAAGAGGTCCCGTAACTAATTTCTGGACGCGGTGGCAACATCATGGTGTGGCGGATTGTGGAAAATCGTCTGTGCACTGCATTGGGCAAATTATATGGGCACGAGTTGTTTAACACAAACTGTAGCACCCACTATGGCATCTCTGATCAACGTTGACATAGTTTAATACGCTTATCCGATATTTAGACGCACTCGAGAGCTAAACGACCAAGTTTACTAGGAAAGTAACATGGTGGTCAAGTTCGTTATGCAGTAATAGAAAGGTCAGGATCTATCAACACGTGATGCTCAAACTCAACCTTTAATGAAATTCTATTGTGCCGTGAGAGCGCGCTAGGAAGCGTTGCTTAACTATTTGAAGTTGTGGGCTACTTTGCGTAAGTAGGCTCTTTATTTTAACCATGTTACCATGCAATTGTAAGCCTAAAAATGTATGTACCACGTTACCACGCACACACCGTGCTAATGTTTATATCGCATATTGACTACGAATTTCATTGCTTGTGTTTGTCACATTTCAGGGCGACGCCGCACTTCGACCGCTAACTTCCGCAATATTGCCCAAAGTAGAGAGCATACTTATTCGCATGTTTCATTGTTCGGGAGGTTTTAATATAGATGCTTATTTTCTGTCGAACTGAAGTTGTAGAACCTCGTTGGTATGGCCTTGAAAGGCTTGAAGGCTGGCGCCGAGACACAATCTGCAAAGCTTGCATCAAGACCTCAGGATGATATTTTTAGTTATGTCTAGGATGCGCTAGGGGCGGGGGGCGGACGCCATTATTTATGCTTTCTAAGGCACGGATCTTCCTAATACGTTTCCCTGCATCATCATGATCCATCATTGGCATCAGCCTATTTATGTCCACTGCAGGACGAAGGCCTCTGCAAGCGGTCTGCATTTACCGCTGCCCTAGGAGCACTAGATGACCCCATCTTACGGCAGCAACTTGCCGAATTTCATCACACCACCTAACTGGCTTTCGCCCTCGATTGCGCTTATCTGCTATTGGCACCCATTATGTAACTTTGCTTTCGGATGGCAAAAAATGTTTTACTCTAGGCAGTCATCGGTTGTCAACTCTGCGCATTACGTAGTCTCCCAAACGCTATTCCGTTCTCTGAGTGTCTGCGAGAATATTCACTACCCGTGTTTGCTCTGCATCTCATAGTGAGGTCCACCATGAATCCAAAAAAAAAAGCTGCGTACACCACAGTCATACGCGCGACGCTGAGTAAACGTTGCCTATGGTGGATAAAACAGCAACGTTCACCTAAATATCATGTTACATTACTAGTAAGAAAATGCGTGCCGCCTCTCTACTACACGGTAGCGGCTGCACGGCAGTTTTGAACTTACACCCTTGCAAGTTTTCAATAATATTACGCGAGCTTCGACCGCATGGCGCTGAAGTGATTCCGGAACGGCTAGGGGCAGTTAGATCGGCGACCGCATGCGCGGGCGCGGAAGGCGATGTATAGTTCGAACGCACTCTGCTGCTCTGTTCGCTTAAGAAGTTATGTTCGCTCGCCGCTGCATGGCCGCTCACACGCCATTCCGTCGATGCTGGCGCGACAGTGTTAAAAACAGAAAGTATGTCCTTCACTGTACGATCTCCACGGAAACAAAGTACTTTCGAATTTCTATCTACTTCATGCGCCATATGGGCAGTGTACCCCACCATGGGCAGACTGTGCACCAGTGTTAAACGAAACCCTTAAATAACCCCGAAGATGACGCTTTAATAACACAACCCGATTCTGTTCCAAAAGTAGATAGTTGCTACGGTATATGCGTTGGTCGTGAGCCGCAAAACAATGCCTTGCCCCGTAGAGAACTTCATGCCAGAACTCTAAAGGACGGGGCAACGCAAAGGTCTCTTCTCAGAGGGCATTTCAATGATTACAAGCGCTGACATAGCAAAGCTGAGCTGGCAAAGTCTGCCAACGCCATATGAATTCCGGAATACCAACAGATCGTCAGTATCAGAGTGGTTGAGTCCAGGTCGTTACATGGCTCGGATGTCGTACTCTTAGAGACGCAGCAGCCAGCGTGCTCGGCGGCCAGAGGGGTTTGTACAGTAATCGCCAACAGAATACGTGATGATCTGTCACTACGTCAAGTGGGTGGGCGTACAAGTGAGGCCCAAATTTCACAAGGGCGCAGGGTGTTGCTAAACGGCCTCTTACAGTGAAGCTGTTAAGGGCTAGGTTCTCGGAGATCGCGTCCGTGTACACCGGAAGTAGGCAACAATCTTGTTACGTCTCGTTTTGTGGCGTCTCGTTCACTTGCTTTATATCAAAATTAACATGGAAGGACACGGATGTATGAATAACATGAGTGATAGGGCCTGACAACAATAACGTCACATTCTCGTCATCACGTCACGAGTAACGATATTGAAATCACCTGTGGCGCATACCCGCATTGGATATGCGGGTATGAGACAAGGATACGATGGCTAGATGGGTAGGTGTGCCGACCGGCGCCTCTGGAGCGTAGTTCACCGCTTCTCCGCGTCATGACGCAAAATTGGCGCTGCGGTCAGTATAACGGTTCCGCAGCGCGCGTCGTCTGCTACAGGGGGCTGGCGGACTGGCGGCGAGCAAAAAAAAAAAAAATAAAGCCCGTCTTGAAATAGTTGTATGTCGTCTGTTCGTGTCAGTTTCAAAGGTGAAGAGCTCCGCATCTCTCGTACTGTTTGTAAGTTCCTAAGCGATGTGGAATGTTCCAGGTAGGAAAAATGACCGGCGAGATTAGCGGTGGCGTTGCTCCACCAAAGAAGACCACCAAGGAGACCTACTGCTTCGCTCCAAACTGCAAGTCGGGCTGTAAATTTGTGAGAAAGACAGCGGAATTGTTCCGCTGTCTGACAGCGGAAATGTTCGCCCCGAGCTGCTCAGTAGCTTGCTCAGTATCGGTACGGTGGCTAGATGGTATCGGCGACGTTAATGAGCAAGCGGTACACTGAAAAGCGTAGATCCATGAGCTCCTCGACGTTGGAAATTTGTAAGCCGCACATGAGGTGCTCAGCGCCTGCGACATCGAGCACCGCTGCGCTGCTATAGGGAAAAGAAAAGTGATTCTAGGCTGATATTCTATATAGCAGGCTATGTAGCAAGGAAGTTCCTGCAAAGAGCCAAGTGCTCCGATTGCTCAGGGACATTACTGAATTCAACAGAATGAGTAGCTCAGGGCTGTTGCTCCCTTCTGAAGCACTAAAAAAACTGGTAGCATCGCTCGAAGACGCCTTCACGCTCTGCTTCAGTTTAAATGAGTTACGAAGGAACAGTGTATCTCCGACTTTGCATCCTTTCTGCAGCTGAATCCCCCGAATTTGATCGGCTGTAAGCGGCACAAGAAAGAGCTCACAAACGATGTTGTGAAGTTCTATTCAATTACACGCCTTTACTTTCTTGTCAAGGGCAATAACATGGCGCGCGAAAGCAACAGGGAGAAGATGAATCACCTGAAGTGGAGGCGTGTGCTGTGAATAATGTTATGATGTGGTGGACCAACGTTGTGGCCTTGCTGGCGCTAGGCTATTTATGTTGGTGCGTTTGCTGACTCAAGTTATGAGAGCGTTTCTTGTATTTTAAATATATTCATGAATTTAGCCCAAGACGTATTGCTTTATTTTATTGCCACCAAACAGTGAACCATATGCACTTACCAACACAATTCGTCTCTTAACAATTTAAATACCGTAATTGAGGCAGCAATAAACACAATAGCTGGATTTCTCAAATTGAAACATTAGAACTCACTAAATATCACGTAAACACGTTTCCATGTGCCGTATAAAACCACTGCGGCATTGTTTTATGCATGGAAAAAATGCATCTGCGTACTTAATGCAATGGGCTGGAGCGCCGCGTTTATACCAATAAATGTGACCAATCGCCAAGCTAGAAAATTAACTTCAGCATATCGTGTCTTTTGACTAGACGACAGCAAGAAATTCCCCATTCTGGCTTTGCCTACACTGCTCAAAATGGCATTGTATAGCGCGTACTTCAAAGCTAGAGCAGAGGCAGCCAGACTATCAAACACGCGCCTCGTCTACACAGCGCAGCCGACGTTGCGCGCAGCTCAGCCGTTATACTGTCTGCAGCGCCACTTCTGCGTCATGATGCGGAGAAGTGGTGAGCTACGCTCGGTCGGCACACCTACCCATCTAGCCACCGCAACAAGGATATGTGGGTATGAGCCAGGCACGAAAAAGAAAGCAAGAAAGAAGTAAGGAAGAAAATAAAGAACGAGAGAAAAGAAAGAAAGAAGGAAGGTAAGAAAGAAATCACGTGTGGCTCATACCAGCGTTGGATATGTGGGTGTGAGCCGCCGAGAGCAGGAGCGGGAGAGATCTCGTCGGCGTCGCGGGTGGTCTTGGAGAGGCAAATCCACTACTTGGCCATCACGCCTTGCGAAAACAAGACGCCGGTGTCTTTACTCTTTGGTGAACATGCCGAAGACGCTCAATTTAGTCAATAGTGATAATATATAAATTCACCATAGCAATATTCACTACAGCAGACACACCATAGTCACAGATTCGCTGGCTTCCATCTTCACAGTAGTGCATGGGCTCTGATTTTTTTTTTTGCTGTGTAGTTGGTGATGCTTTGGCTGGCATAAGCAACGATATATTCGTCGACGTCATGTCTTCTCTGGACGAGGACCGCGCCGACGGCGACTGCACTCGCACCTGTATGAACTTCTGGTGGGGAAGGGGGGATGCCGCGAAACAGGGGGCCAGTTTGGCAGACGGCTTTGAATTGTGAACGTGCCATCACGATTCCCGACTGTTTCTCACGCTACCCTGAAACTGCAGCTTATGTAGCCGAAATGTTTACCGGGAAACGCTGTCGGTGAACGCTATACACGAAGGTGAGCGCTCCGGTTCTTTTACAGCGAAGCTGTATACCTCTCGTTGGTAGGAAAATTCCGTGACGCAAACACAAAACGCCATGCCCCATAGTAGCTGTGGGATAGCTTCACCGAGCTGGGGGAGAGAGAGCTGAGAAAGAGCGAAATCAGAGTATAAAAAGTCACAGGCCTGCGCGGCACACGCAGCACAGTCACAGCGTAAGCTGGTGGAGCGGCTCAAGAGTAGCTCCAATTTGGGCACCACGCACAATAGGGTCTTCGCGGCAGTCTGTTCGCCTCGTTTTGACGAGAGCGATCTGAACTGTCCGCCCGGCGTCGACGGCGAGCTGCGGCTTGTAATGCTCTCTGCACAGCAGTCTGCTGAGCCCTATCAAGCCTTAGAACTGCAACTTACATGTCGAGCGCGCCTCCTTTGCAGGCACCTTCACTAGATGGCGCCACCATGCTGGCGGAGGCTCGGCAGCTCGGGATCGCGTTGATTGCGCGCGTCGTCTGAATCGCTTATCGTGGTCTGCACCTGTGGACGCTGCGTTTGCAGGCAACTTACCTAGATGGCGCCACCATACTGGCGGAGGCTCGAGTCGTCGCCCCCTGCGTGCTTGCCTTATATATGGATATTTTCCGCGGCCCGATAGCAAGAGCTTACGTCGCTCAGCGGTGGAGTGTCCGGCTCCCACGCAGTGGGCGCGGGTTTGATCTCGGCGGGAATTGGGTTTTTTTCGCGTTTCCGGCGATAGCAGTTACGCGGCGGACGCCGGCGGCGGCATCATCGTGACCCGAAAGGGCTATCGGAATATGCCTATAACAGCTTACGCTGTAAAATAGCATTGCGCCGCATAGCGGATGCGAGGTGGAGAGAGTGAGTGAGGCATGTGGTAGTGGGACGCTAAAGCTGCTGCCGACGCCGATCGCGTTTCCCCGCGTTCGCGCCGAAAGCGCCTGGTGTCCGTGATTGCAGTCGATGCCTCTGGCGGCAGCTCGGCAGGTTTAGATCAGAGAACTGGACACTAGTTACTTCCCAAAGACTGAAGCGAGAGCTAGGGAAGCTGAAACCAAGCGTCGCAGAAAAACATCCCGAGTTTAGGTTGAGGGAAGCCGAGAGCTCGCATAGGCGAAGAAATGAAGATCCGGAGGCTTGTGAACGTGGCCGGTTGAATTCATCGCGATACTACGCAGAACATCGCGAAGAAATCCTGAGTGCCAGGAAACCAAGTGTGTGCTTTGCCACTACGTTACTAGGCTTTCTGGTGTTTGCGGTAGCAGAGCCACGCATAATTTATACAGCGACGCTGTATACCTCTCGTTCGTCGGAACATTTCGTGGCGTAAACACATAACGCCAGGTTAACAATTGAAGGCAAACGGCATATCTCTCTTGGCAATCAGGCATACAGAATATATATATATATATATATATATATATATATATACACTGTGTATGCTTAGTGACTTCACCACGCTATCATATACAAAAGGGAGACCCGTCTTGCAACTGATTCAGATCGTTCTAAGACTGCCATGGGTAGACCACGGAAATTGAATACACCAGAAGAACAGAGTGAACACAATGCGCGACCATGTGAGGTGTTTGATACAGCTTCGCCGGAAATTGACGTTCGCAGGGCAAGATGGTGGCCAACTTTTTTTTTCGCCGCCCGGCCGGCCGCCACCGCCACTGCCGCGGATTCCACGGCGACGCACTATGATTGGTATAAACAACGCGGCACGCGCCGCTGTGTGATTCCTAGCTGGTTTTCACTCACGTTCAATGCCGTTGGCGTCGTCTTCACTGCGTAACGGGGCCCTTAATGTTCTCGCTTTAAAAATCAGGCCAGAAGACATCTAGGTAGCACAGGCACCTGTGCCACGTAAGAACTCGTCACCTCTCATACAATCAAACGCATCGCCTATACCCTGTAGGGGATATACGTTTTTTCGCATAATTTTGCTAAGGCGCATGTGATCAATGCAGAGGGAAATGAAGTCGTTTATTTGTCCTTACGAACTCTCCGTGACCTCTTGTCAGTTTTAACAGCGGAGCTGTTTAAGCTCTTGGTGGGGCCGCGTAGCGCGAACAAAAAACTGTGCCAGGCGATGTCGTCACAGCGCCTTGTATGGCAACGCCTCGCACAGCTGGTGCGAGGCGTTGCTAGGCGACGCACATGACGCCATCGCTCGTCGAGGTACCACCCTCTCCCAGGTTACCCTCGCCACAGCGCGAGGCGCGGCCGACGTATCCGGCGTTCGTCGGCGTGCCCCGGCTGCAGCCGGCGTCGAGGTGCGACATGCTGCATTTCGCGCCGGCCTCGTCACCCAA
Source organism: Dermacentor silvarum (assembly GCF_013339745.2). Lineage (NCBI taxonomy): Eukaryota > Metazoa > Arthropoda > Arachnida > Ixodida > Ixodidae > Dermacentor > Dermacentor silvarum. The sequence continues at coordinate 47,666,919 of NC_051162.1, read as the reverse complement.
AATGGACCGCATCCGCGTCTTGTCGAGCAAGATGGGCTGATGGATACTGGTAGCGGTACGTGTAGCGAGTTCGCAGTTTCTATCATTCCGAACCTCTTAGTTTCGTACAAAATGCGCATGCATCTAGGCAGCGCGGCGTGGCCCAGACGTTGGACTATAGAGGGGTCGGTTTACAGGGTTACGTCGGCCACACCTCGCGCCGGAATGTAGAGTGCTGCGCTTTCACTGGCGTGGCATCTCCGTGCCGGCAGCGCTCGCGCATCAATGCTACGTCGGACTATAACGGGGCCTTTAGAAGACTGCGCGCCGACCCCGAGTATCGTCCCGATACTCGGGGTCGGCTATGTTTAGCTAAGAACTAGCCAAGCCAAATCAAGTTAAGCAGAGGAAAGCAAAGTTAAAGCTAGGGAAGGCCCACATGCAGCTTCGGTGTTTGCCCAGTCTTCGCACCACTTAGTTTGAAGCTGCCCGAATATTTTTTGTAGACTTATCGTGAATATGGTAAAAGCCGCACGAAAATATGGTAGCCCTGTGCGGTGGAACTGGCACAGTCTAACGACAGCAAGGAGAGGATTCTCGCATTCTTACCTTGTGACAGCTACTGTTCTAGGACTGTGTCCTTGAGACGCTGCGCCTTTGATCGAAGACGCAGACGTTGTTGTTGGAGACGCTGCACAATTTCTCTATAACCAGACGTGGTAGCAAAGTCTGAACGCTGTTTTGAACTGGTCCTTGAAGAAGTGGCGCAGAAATGACCCGTTGGCTCCCGCGTATAGGTAAGCCACGGTGACAAGGGGAACACCACTCATAACACCTAGTGCTACTTAGTGCCACAACTAACACCATCTTAAGGAATGCTCAACGCATTCTTGAATTGCAACGGTGGTGGGTCTTCAGAAATTTTATGTTCTTGCTTATCCCCCGTTTTATTTTGTGCTTAATAACATCGCTTAAGCACTATTTTACTGACGTTCTATGTTCTACTCTTGACAGTCGGCGGTGTAAAAAATATCATTGCATGTTACGCGCACAACTCACTCCACAGTCTGTGCAAGACGTAAATGTAAAGGACATCATATCATATTCTAATCTGCATATTGTCGCACGATATTTGAAAGTATTTGTAACACTGCGTTTTAGGTACGGCTGTGGCTGGTGGTGCCTGCACTTCAACACGGGCTGCTATGATTACTGAGCAACCACTGACATTGACGGGTGTCCTGACTGCGGCTCATGAGATCACACATCTGTAAGAAAAAACATCCGTTTCTTAAGTTACTTTATTTTCATTGCACTTATGAGACTTCTAGTTCAACTTTGAGTAGTTTCGCAAAATAAACGAATTCTGAAAGGACTGTTACCTAGAGTAAAGGAAAGTTATAAGGAACAAAAGTAAGTCAGTATGTATTAAAGATTTGCTTCGTTCACCAAATAGAGTAGAAAGTACATGCCAGCCTGCGCTGCGTATATTGAACGACACATGTACACAGGGAGGAATACGCACGAATATGGGACGGGAGCACGTGCATTCCCCTTTTTGGTAGTCTGGTTTGTGGACGATTTTTTTTATTTTCATGAAGAAATAATGGTGAGACATGGAACGTGGCTTCCTTAGTGGAGAAAACAAATTATTTCCCTTCACAGCTGAGGCAATGCTGGGAACATTCCGTAAGCACAAGGTATTTGATAGATGCCAATATAACATTAAGCTTGAGCAGACAATTTACCGATAATCTCATAGACAGGCAAGCACTCAATAAGCCTAACTATCGTCCCAGAGGAATAGTAAGCAAGAAAAACGAGGATTAAAAAGCTGCTATTGATGTGCGGGAGTTTCCATAGCAAAGGAATGCACTCTCGCTGCCCAGATCGAGGGCCTCAATAAAATGACTCGAACCTGCTGCGACGTCGTAATGACCATCACATACGAGTCCACACCTTATTGCTTCTTTCACACAAATTTATTTCAAGTAAATACCATTTCGTAATTAACCTGGATATCCGATGAAATGACATAACATATGTCTAATCTGAAAGGGACATGTAGATGGGCAACCGCCATTCAATACAAAATGTATTCCTAACGTTCACTGCAACTTATTGAATTGAAATGCAACAAGTTTACCTGTGCATAGCTTTCTTGCAATAGAATTTTGCGGATACCCCCTACGCAGTTTCACTAACGTCACTGTCGTGTTGTGCCAAAATGAACGTGTGAGGAGAATGGGCGGCCCGTGCAGACAATTTTGGTTGCCACGCATTGTGCTCTGCATTCGAGCACATTGCGTGGGCAAGCTTGCAAAAGCGTGCCTAGGATAGTGGGTTGATGCGTGTGTTCTGGCCGTGGGCACAATGTTGGATCGATCACTTGATTGAGCCAACGCTGCCCCCAAACAGCAGTTTCTCATGACGGTTCAAAGCTGTCAGCGCGGGCGAGCGCTTACACGACCGGTGCGACATCTGTTGCATGTGAAAGGCTGCAAGTGCCAGGTGAAGGGCGAGCATGCAAGATTAATGGAAGTTCGCTTCATGAGAGCTGCCTTCCACCGCCCCTTTTGTTGGAGGTCAAGTAATGTGAGTTTTTGAGGTGCTTCACAGTTGAAAAGGGGACGTGAATTGTAGCACGAAGCTTTCGTTTTGCAACTAGCAAGTGCGTTGCTCGTTGCCGGCACTCATCGGTGCAGCGTTGTGACAACAAGTGCTCGCGACCATGTGTCATCTGTTCAGTTTTTCCATGCACACATTGGACCACAGTTGGTCAGTTAGTACCCGTAATCCTAATGCAATTTATATGGCCTATAATATTATAGACCTCACTACATGTAATCTTCAAATAGGTTTCTATCACTAATAAAGATTTGCAAACTGCGACCGTTTTACAGCGAATCTGTTAATGGCTAGGGTCCCGGGCACTTTGGTTCGGCGCGTGCAAAACCTCAGGTCCCAAATTTTATGCAAAATTGTTTTATTCTATGCAAAAGCTCATACAACTCATCACTTGGATATGAATTTTGAGTCGATTAGTTATCAATGGGCACTATATTCAAGATCAGTAGTCTGCCAGGTAGATAATAAAGGTTTCTCAAAGATTTGCCGCTGTGCGACCCGCGTCGGACATGTCTACGTTCGCACCGCCCTCTCTTTGTAGCGTTCCAAGCGCTTGTGTATCTAAAGTCCTTTCCTTCCGTTCTCCCGTGGTGGTGGTGCCGTCGAAACGTCACGCGTGTAGCTTCCTCCGGCTTCCTCGGGCGGCAGTTTCAGTCGTCCACGCGAATGTTTTAAAAAAACTAGAAAGACAGTGCTGTTCTCCATTTCACTTCACTTCTGTCGTCCTAATGGGGAGGCCGCGTATAGTCCGGACTCCCGAGGAGCAACGCGCCAACGAAGAGCGACGGCAGGAACACAGACGAGAATGCAATCATCACCAGCGGGCGGAAAACCCCACTGATGAAAATGTGTTCGTACCTTTGTTCAAAATTCTGCATCACCTCTGTGTCGTGTGCTAAACAGCTTCGCTGGTCATCCGCCTTTACAGAGTGAAATGTCACACCATGTTTTTTTTTTTCTTCTTGCAAGCAGCACTTTTAACAGTTCGTCTGAAGCGACAGAAAGAGCGTTTATATTATGCAGCACACATGGAATTTCGAACATCTGGCCGATACTCAACCTACTTGCAAGAGTATGATTACTGCGAATAAATAGAGCCGCGTGGATGTGTTGTAACAGAAATCGATTGTTTGATGGGATCTTCTCTGGTAGGGCACTGAATTCATCCCAAATAAAGACATGAACGCTGACTTTAAAGTTGCTGTAATTAAATATTACACTCCTCGGCTACCGTACGCAAAAAGAAAGGTACTTTTTATTGCAACAGCAATTTATATGGCCACTCCTAGCGCATTCCTGCCGTCGTCGTCACTGTCGCGGTCGCCGTGATGTTCAGTATGAAGTCCCAACAGGATAACATCATCGCCGCGTGCCGTATGCTGTGTGTGCGAGGGAAAGCCTTGCGAGGGTCAGCAGACGATCGCGGCTCAAATCTCGCGCAGCGCGAGGGCAGAAGGCGGGGCGGAAACGCACCCTCTTGTGGGGCGCGCGAGTCACGGGGATGGGGGATGAGGGAGGGGGAGGGGCGTTCTACAGCGGCGGCTGCTGCTTACGGCGCGGCCGCGTGGGTGCCGTAGAGTGAAAGCGACCTGGGACTTCGCATAGTGCGAGCCCGTGCGGGCCTCATCTCCAAAGCGACGTGCGAAGTGGACAAAGTACGCCGAGTGCAGGTAGCTTGCTTTGCGCTGTGCTTTCGGCGTTAAGTTCACGTGAAGCGAGAGACAGCACAATGGTCAATTCGCTCGCTCCTGATGCCACCGTTCCTCGAGCGAGATGTGTTCATGTTTACCTGCGGATGCGTGACACCGTGCTTGCTAATTTAGTTAGTAAGCGAATGTTTGCAAGTTTCTATGGGTGATAAAACTAATTTCCTTACTTCGTATAGCTGTCTACTAATTTGCTATCGCCATCGATACTTTGCCTTTCGGGCGAAACTGCGATTTTTATTTTAATTACGTTGCAATCCTTTTCAAATGCCAGCAGTTTGAGATGTAATCAGAGACACTTGTTTTGTTGGTGAGGCTGCGCTAGGGTACCTTAGACAGTATGCTCAGCTGAAGCCAGATGCTAAAAGGACAAAAATTGGAAATTATATTTGTGCAAAAAATATATGTTATACTTCCACAACGTCAAAAAAGGCTTTACAACTTTAAGAAGACGTTTCAAATGCCAGAAAAATAACTGCAGAATTCATCTCACAATGACCGTGGACGGTAATGCAATCAGCATTAGAGCAATGCAACGGCTCGCCCTATTTATGAAAACACGTTTATGTGACATCTGCAGTGTCTGCGATGCAGAGAAGGCGTGACGAGGATAGCTTCAAGAGAGTGAGATAACGATGGTGGAATGACCATGGCGGCACCACGAGCGCCAGTTTGGACCTTGTGGCCACGGGGTCAACATAAGAGGCTAGGTAGATCGGTAGAGATACACATATAGATAGATAGATAGATAGATAGATAGATAGATAGATAGATAGATAGATAGATAGATAGATAGATAGATAGATAGGCAGGCAGGCAGGCAGGCAGGCGGGAATACTCAAAACGTAGTAAGTATCCAAAAAATGCCAATCGCATTATTACGCGAAAACGAGAGACTAGTGGTATTAATCACTTAGTTCGCAGTACATTTTAGCGGTGTCCGCTCACACTTAATTTATCCATGGGCGAAGACGGGCCACATGTTACTCTAAAGGAGCCAAGTTTCACGATGGAGTCAATGCTATATGAAAACTGCATAATGCTTCCGATTACCTAAATGTCCCTATGCCACTGTTACTTGCCGTTCGAATACCCAATGACCCAAGTAGGCGTGAAAGACGTTCAATGAAGAACAGCGCATACCCAGAGGCACATACCCATCCGCAGATAACCGCAAAAAGGAACAGATTCCAGTTAATTTTGTGCTTCAATGCATAAAGCGACGTTTTGTTAAGAACCTAACTGGAACGCCAATGCATTTCTCCGCAAAGTTCGGGAATTAATATCTCGAAACTGGTGTCATCCCGAGAATTCGTTTCAAGTGGATCCACCTTGCGAACTCCCCGGCTACAATTTGTAAATTGCAATATGGGCCACCAGGTAATTAGTTAAAAACTTAATTAGTGAATTTCTGTTAATTATTCGATTATGCTTTCAATTTCTTGTGCAAGTAATGTCCGCCTCTTCGAGTAGACCAGCTCATGAACTAGAATTGTGCTAGCTGCCACAGGCAACCTTTAGGAATTTTTGAAAGTGTTCGCTGAAACACCCTGTATAACATAGGGGCATGTTCTGTCTGACTACATAGCCTAGGTTCTGTTCATGATGGCGATGCTGCCCCAGGATACCTAAACAGAAGTCCCGGCGCACAAAGTTGTTCAAGTACAGCCCGGTACATAATGAGCACCTACAGAGGAAGCAAAGTCGTGGCAAAATTTTCAAGTTGTTCACAAGCGCAAGTGCTCGCGTTCCTTGGGTGAGTACATTAATTTTTGATAGTTTAGCTCCTTCGTTAAGACTAAAGTACGTGACAGTGGTTTATGTTTCAAATGACGGCATCGTCTTCATCTCCGTCATTAGAACTTTTTGATTACATTCTGTAATTCTGAATTTCAGAAAATGACTATTGTTCAATATGTGCAGATACAAACAACCAGTACGCGACAATTTTTTAAAGTTAGACCCATAATATAGTGAAACTATGTGGCGCGTAGGCAAATATTTGTTGACACACGAAATCATTTACCAAAATTGAGGCTCTGCCGGACGCTGCTCTTCGACACAAGCTGTTTCTTCTCGCAAAAGAGCAAGTTATATTAGTTTTTGTCTGATAATTTTGGGGTCGCCAACTTTTTAGAAAAATTATATATCCAACCCTATATCCAACCTTTGAACAATGTTTTGAACACAAATTAACTGTCGCTCTAATGGTACAGATCCTGTAAATTACCAGCACTTGAAATAATAATATAAAACGTAACTAAGTTGTCTCGCAATTCGGCTTTCGTACAGAAGAAAGATTTATTAAGATATTTTATTTTAGCCTCGTGAATCCGCTGATGTAGGTAGGGTAAGCCGTGCAAATGAGGTCAAATTATGCAAATCAATTCAGATTTTTATTGATAATAGTAAAAAATACAATCAGAATATTGTTTTCGTACTTGTCTTCGTCATCAGAAATCATGTCGTTGCAATTATCCGAAGTAGCAAATAAATATTTTGTTTAAAAACATCACGTCTCATTCGGCCCTGCTCCCTGGAAAAAAGTGACTGGGTGGGCGCGAGCAAAATAACCCTATAAATTCCTAGGAAATAAGGTACTTGTAATGTTGTATGTGGGAGCCTGCGCAGGGTTTCATAAGCTTAGTCACTGCAGCTCGTGCACTCAATTCCTACAGAGCCTCCGCCATTTGGTGCAAGCCATGTGGCTGGCAGTGCACACAAATGTTTGAGCCCTGAATGGGTGTGTTTGCCATCGTTTGTTTAACGCGTTTTTTTATTTCTACTATTCTGAGGGAGTGGGACCCTAAACATTCTGACAGCCTGTGACAACTTAGTGGCGTTATAGGCAGATGAGGTGAAAATTGTGCTCAGCTTTGCATTATTTGCTTCAGCTTTTAATATTCTTGGTGCTAGAACAATTTAATGGAATCTTTTACCACTTTCAGTCGGCTCAACCACTTTTCCTGAACGCCTCTGCGCCGTAGAAAAAAAGAACATGGTTGATCCCTATTTCATAGGAATCGGTATAACTATAATTAATACATAATTAACCGTGTCTTCACAGAAGCTGTTGCATGTTTGCGTCGTGAACTCACCGTGCGCTGCAGTGAAAAGAGCACGATTTTCGGGTCGGCGATCGTGTTGCAAGTTTTCTTGGTGCGAGGCGTCCTGTTGACGAGCGGCGTCCCGCTTCAAAGCCACTTCGGCGAACGTAGGAGAATTTGGGTCTGGCTCCGTAGTTTCTTGAGCAGCTAGTTGCGACGCGGTCAGATTCAGGAATGCCAGAGGCAGAGTTCGAAGCATGCTCCGCGAACGCGCTGTGCTTCACGCTGTCGGACCACGCGAGATTCTCCTGTCGACGTCGTTGCCTTTCTTTGCCGCTTAGCGCAGTTTTCTTACTTGGTGCCATCACAAGCGAAGGCGGCGTGTAATCACTGCTGATGCATGTTTAAGATTGACTCCGTATTTGACGAGGCATCACTGATTAATCGGACGCTAAAGACAAACTATGTGCGGAAACTACGTCGTCACCTCAGCAGAAGGCCTACACCACCTACACCAGCCTACACCGCGCTGGAACCTTCGCGGCGCTGAGACTACCGAAGCGCTCACTGTCGACGCTCGTTAGTGTAATTATGCAGTACTTCGGTTCACTGCTTCTAGATGGCGGTGCCATCCCTGCCAAGAGAGAGCATATTTTACGCGTCCGCATCGACGTCACAACCGTTACAGTAAGTTGAAGGTGTACCGCTGCATCAAACAAATTGCGTTAAAATATTCTGTCGCAGACTAACGTGGGCCCGCTTATAGACGGCTTCAGGTGATCGTTGCATGCTATTTTAGGCCGTAGCAACACTGCATGTCTTCGTCTTGTATGCCCAGACCGTCCTACACGAAAAAACAGAAATGGAAAACAGAAACAAGCTATGAGCATCTTAAAAATAATTGTATCGCTCACGAATGGCTTTTATGGTTTAGAGTACTGCTCAAATAATTTTGTCACACTGAATATAAGGACGCATCGAGCATACTCGCGAAAATGTAGCTAGAGAAGAAAAGAATTAAATAAGCACATTTGTTGAACGAGAGCCATGCTCAGACTACTGAGCATGGTCAGATTCCGTCATGGAGGCCCATTTAAATGCGGCAAATACCCAGTGACCAAGGTTTGCGGGAAAGAGGTTCATTAAAGAGTGCTCACACCCTGTATCACAGTGACGCGAGCTAGTACGATGGTTGGTTTCGAACACGGTTCGCTAAACACAGCATGTCGGTGCGCAGCGTAGGAAATAAGGTACTTGTAATGTTGTATGTGGGAGCCTGCGCAGGGTTTCATAAGCTTAGTCACTGCAGCTCGTGCACTCAATTCCTACAGAGCCTCCGCCATTTGGTGCAAGCCATGTGGCTGGCAGTGCACACAAATGTTTGAGCCCTGAATGGGTGTGTTTGCCATCGTTTGTTTAACGCGTTTTTTATTTCTACTATTCTGAGGGAATGCCCATGTGCCCCAACTTAGAGGGAAACAGGTCAGAGACAGAAAAACAAAAAATGATAAAAACACATAATTCGAAGTGAGTGGAGTATCCAAAAATGCTAAACTCAATAAAACTGTACCGATACTTGCAGCATAGATGGAGAACGACATGTGACCGCGGCCTCATGTACCTCGAATAATGCCTCTTCGTGCAGCTCTTCCATTGAATGTTGAGAACTGTGTAAAATTTTCAGTAGCTATCGTATTCTTCTAACTGCTTCTAACTGCCGAATAAAAAAGCCAACAATTACCCTGTGCTTCCCACTTTAACTGAATCCATATGCTGGGTCGACTTGTCTAACCTGATAAAGTAATAATCTACGAGTATCTTCTTCTACAACCTCGTGCTACCTGTTCAACATGGCGATCTATGTTGAACAAGTTGTTGATCCAAGCGCATGATGTTGTTGATCCAAGCGCTCACGTCATATATATAACCCGATATAAATTCAGATGTATGCCGAACTATATTAACCTAGGTAAAGCCGTGTTGTGGTCAATTGTCGTTATGAATGGCACGGATTTGTATAGAGCGTTGAACGTTGTGTCGTCAGAGGAAGCAAAAAGCCCTTGTAATAAGCGTTTTGGTCGCTTTGAGGTAATTCAAAAATATAGGACGTAGCTTAAAAATGACAACGTACACGCAATTTTACATATCAACATCTGTATTTGGGCGTTGAAAAATGTTTTTTTAGCCAAGAAACATAAGATGACGAATAAGCTTTTCGGGCGTGTGAAGCTGCTGTCTTCCCCGTTTAACTGCCGCTTATAAAAAAGAATACATTTTTTTGCGTTCGTAACACACGGGTCGGTAGGAAGAGCTAACTTCAAAGCGAACTTGCAATCATGACGATATTCTAATAAGTATGGTATTATTTGCATACTTTCAGAGAATCTTGGGCCAAATGTCTTTTAAATGATGTGCACAGGCATTCGGTCAGCGTTGCGGCGGTGAAATTTCTAGCTGCCCTGCGTGACCGAGACGACCTCTGCAAAGAGCTCCATCCGAAAGCCACTAATATTAGCTTTCGAGCCGTAAGTATATGTACAAAAATTTGTGAATACATATAGCATAGACAGAATACCTACAAATATTCAAAAGAAAAAAATTCGTGGGCCTTCCATTCCGTGAAGATGGTTAACCAGCGAAGCTGAAACGTTCGGTCCCGGTGTTTACTGCTGAGTTAATCCCAAGAGTTCATTGAAGTATTTCTCAATTATGAGGTTACACACGCTTTGGCGGCGACGGAGAGAACGACGTCGCAGCCCACACCCGCAGTCCGCGGTTGTCGCTTGCGTTCGATGTCTCGAGTTTGCTCGGCGGCGTGGTTAGCAGCATTCGCCCTTCATTGCCGCTTGCGATTCTTGGAAATTAAATTAAAATAAATTAAATTAAATTGGACCAGGAAATTGCTTCAAATTCTTCTGTTACGTAAGACAATGAATGGCTCATACCCCCATAAACGCGGCCTCCCCATTGTGACGAAGGAAAATTCTACGTTGGAATGATGAGCGGCAACGCAGCCAGCTGTGGAAGAAGACGACGATGACGAGCGCGTGCCGAGCACGAGCACGAGTGCTACCCAAGGGGCGCCAACGAGCCAGCTGCAGAAGAAGACGACGACACTCCAGCCAATGCTGATGACGATAGTTTTCTGTATACAGGTTATTTAGCGAAGCCACATACGATTTCGCCTAGGCATGAAGCTTCGCTTTAAATATACGAAATTTCCCCTTGTTGCCTGGACTCGTGTGGTATACAGTGAACAGTTGTAACGTGCATGCTGTTAGAGTTACCTTTCGTGAAGGAACGAAAGATATGGCTCATTTTTGAGCTCACAAATTCTTTTATACACTGTTCTTCAGGCAATCTGCGAAGCATTCTGCACATACATATAATAGATTTTACCTGCCGTGGTAATAGCTATGGCATTGCACTGCTAAGGTCGGGTCAAATTCTGGCCATGGTGGCCGCTTCTCGAAGGAGGCGAAATGAAAGAAACGCCAGTATACCATGCGTTATGCGGAAGGCGAAGAACCCCAGGTGGTCGAAATTAATCGTGAGTCCCCCACTATGGTGTGCCTAATAATCACGCTGTGGTCTGGTTCCTAAAACAGCAGAGTTATATTTTAGCATCTTGGACAAAGATGGATGGCAAAGCACCTTTAGCCGCCGTCAGGTCCTTGCTCGATTAAAACTCTCATCTACCATGATGCAGTGCGTTGAGCGGCTAGGACTGTACCGTACTGCTTCTGAAGTACCACGCTAAGCCCGGAATTTATTGCGATAGCAATATATGGACACTCCAAGCGCATTTCTGCCGTCGCCACGGCCGTGATGTTCTGCGTATAGTCCAAACACCATAACGTCGTCGCCATGCGCCGGACGCTGTATGTGAGAGTGAAAGCTTGCGAGAGCCAGCCGACGATCGTGGCTCAGTCTCGCTTGCGCGAGGAACAAAGGCGTGTTGGAAGCAAGGAGGTTTAAAAAAATGGCATTTTTTTAAACCTCCTTGGTTGAAAGCATGCCGCTTTCTTTCGCGCGTGAGGCACAGGGGTTAGGCGAGGAGACGGGGCGTTCTGCTCTGGCGGCGGCGACTGCTTACGGCGTGGCCGCGCGAGTGCCGTATCATGGAAGGGATCTCCGATGCGGACAAAGTGCGCGCCCGTGCAGGCCTCATCTTCAAAACGATCTGTGATGTAGACAAAGTACACCGAATGCTGGTGCGCGCCGTGCTTTCGACGTTCGCGTTGATGCGAGCTCAGCACGAAAGTCAATTCGTTCACTGCTCCTGCCACGCTTCCTTACTCCATTGTTTTAACAGCGAATTTCCGCTGTCATCGAGTGAGATGTGTTCATGCTTGCTTGGGCGCGCGTGATAAAACTATTATGCTTACTTGGTATAGCTGGCTGCTAATTTGCTATCGCAATCAATGCTTCGCTTTTCGGGCAAAGCTGCGCCTTCCTTTATTTATCTCGTCCTTTGTATCACTACTTTGTTTGTTTAGGCATCTTTTGTTCAATGTGATCTTTATTGGGAGCATCAGGAGTTCAGCAGGGCTCTTTTTTAAGTTCATTACCTTTTCTAATATACGTTAATGACTTGCCCGATTGTGTGTCATCTTGAGTTCACCTATACGCCGATGACTGTGTACTCTATCGTGAGATTCGGGATGATAAGGACCAGGAAAGTCTACAGCTTGGTGTAAAAACTGGCTCATTGAACTAAACCCGAAGAAATGCAAGCTGATGACTGTTATAAGACGGGACGTGTGTGTGCCTGCATATATGCTTAACCACGTCCGCCTAGGACATGTTTCATCCTACCGTTATTTAGGTGTAACTATATCATCCTACTTATCCTGGAAATGTCACATTGACTCCATAATCAATAACGCAAATCTTATGTTAGGCTATTTGCGGCAAAACGTTAGCAAATCCCCTTTGTCAATGAAACAACTCTTGCATAAAACACTTGTTCCACCTAAGTTAGAATATGCTATACTCCTATTTGCGACCCTTGCAATGCTACTCTTGTTAATTCTCTTGAAATGATTCAGAACAATTGCTCCCGTTTCATGCACTCAAACTATGATTGTACTTCTAGCAATACTTTCATGAAAGGCAACTTCTGTGTACCATCTTTATCCCAGTGCAGAAAGGCTTTTCGCTTATGCTTTTTTTGTAAACTATTTTATCATCATATTATTAGGAGTGAGCTCATTCTAGCAAAACTAAGAGGTGCTTTTTTCACACAAACATCTTTTTATACTCACTCATTCCGCATACAACGAACGACTGGAACCACCTTCCTGATGCTGTCTTGTCAATAGTAGACAGCACACTTTTCCGCCGAACCTTGTTTGCTTTCTTTTTCAATATGACCATGCACGGGGCCACATGCGCTGTATTTGCATAAGCGCTGTCGCGTCGCATTTTCCTTTTGTCCAGTTCAGACGTCGCTAGGTTTATATAATTTCAATGTCATAGTATTCTTGTTATTTGGTTTCTTAATGATCACGTCCACAGCACATGTCACTTACAATACATAAATTAGTAATCGTTGTTATTGTTTTTCGCATCTACCCCACTCCCCTCTGTAATGCCTTGGCGCTGGAGGGTTTGTGAAATAAATAAATACATGACCCAATGCTTCTTTAGTCGTGGCGCTTTGTTCTCATGTTGGTGAAAGGTTCACATTGTGCAAATTTTGAAAGCAATAAGCTATCATTGTTTCTTGGTGAAGAGCATGTTTTCAAAATAATAGTAAAGGGAATGAGAGAAGTGCGTTCACTCTAATTCCTAAATCGGGTATATTTTCCCATGTGCTTATATAAACTAACAATAGCAAGTCACCTGTGCGCTGATGTGCTGAACCCGTTAAGAAAACAGTGAGATCGGATCATGTAACATTCGTTATTAGACTGCATACACACATGCTTGAAAGTCCCCGGATTAAAGTCCGTGAAGGGTACAAGTATAATAAACTGCGCAGTCTATTGATAGCCAGATACTGTCGGTCATTGCCATGCATTTTTTTTTACTGGAAGAACGGCATTTCTATATATAGACGAAAATGTTTAGTTGATTTACAGGTGTCACTGAAAAAGGTGTACAATAAAACAGACAGTGCCGATTTACTTCAGGGCATTGGAGACAGAACGTTACCCTAAAGCAGATTTTTCTTCTCGTTAGTGTACTATTTAGGCACCTCTAGGTGCGTTTTACAAATTTTGTTTGGATGAAAAATTTCCCATGATTCAATTTATCCTATTCATTGTGCTTGATGAGTTAAGTATTCTTCGGACACTTGACGCACGTTATGTAATCTGTCTGCAACCGGTTTCCCGCCCAGTGGCGAAATTTCTGTACTAGCCTGGTTCACTGGGTAATAATTAGCTCGTGGTCGCTGTAGTTTTTGCTGCATCGTCATCCTTCCAGCTTCGTCATTCAACTCGTGCATTGCGGTCGTGGTCATGCAGTCTTCTTTATGCCATTGTTGCTGTGGCAGTCGGCGTACCATCGTCATTTCAGAACAGTCATTCTATGGCCGTCTTGCCGCCATCGTCATACCGCTTTTGTCGTTCAATCGACTTTATTCCTTCTTTACACAACTTTAATTCATCCAAATCATGCTGTCGTAATTCAATTGCACCTATGTCACCGCTGCATGCCATTGTCGTCATTGCGTCACCGTGATATAGTCGCCGTGATGCATTTCTTTTGCAATCGTCGTGATGGCATCCGTCGCTGCCATTCTATTGTAATAATTATAGAAACTTAACCTGGTTTTGTCATATCTTCATCGCCATGCCATCATCTTTAGGCCGCCGTTGTCATGCCAGGGTCGTCATGCACTCATCGTCACGCCATTGGGTGATATACCTTTTGCAATAGCATTCTTCTTATTCGAACGTCTTCACGCTGATGAGTCGTCGTTATACCATCGTCATCATATCAGAATCGTCATGCTAATATCATCCTGCCGTCTCCGCCATATTGTCGTCGTCGTTTCATCGACGTCATTCTATTGTGTCGTCGTCACACAGTCGTCGCCATAGATTCGCTGCCGTACTGTCATCGTGATTCCATCGCGGTCGTTCCATCATCGTCATTCCAGCTTCCTCTCCCATTTTCCTCATCCTTCGTGATCAAGCCATTGTTGCCACGTCGTTATCGTCACGTCATCGTTATACATTCATCGTCGTACAGTAGTCGTACCGGTATCGTCTTACGCGTTTCATCATGCCATCTTCGTGACATTCTCTCGACATTGCGTAGCAGTTATTCTTTATTGTATCACCGTCCACATGGAGAAATCGTAATAGATACCGTCTATTGAATTTCGCGCGATCTTCCTCGAAAAAGGCAGAGTGCGAGCTTCGAGCCAGGGAGCGCGTGACCGCGTTCGAGGAGAAACTGCGAGCTATCGAAGTTCTGGGCTCAGGCGAACGCTAATAAACGCCTTAAGTCTTAAGCCGTATGGGGTGTCCATACGAATGTTGTTTTAAAATATCTGGACCCGTGCAATTGACTAGGAAGAGTGCCTGCTCGCAGATTTAAGAACAGAAAGCCACGACTGGGTGAGCCAGTTGACAAAGTTGCAATCAATTAGGGTACTGCGTTGCAATCAATTAGGGTACTGCGCAATCAATTAGGGTACAGCAGCAAAAGAAACTGCCCCATACGTAGATGCAAGTCCGTTACATACGGCGCAGTGGTCTACATCCTGTCTGACAGAGCAAGGCGACCCAAGTTACTGTTCGCAAAGTCACGCGTTGCTCCATTCAAGACGGGGAAGTTGCCTCATCTAGAACTTCTGGGAGCATTGAGTAGTACAAGGTTGGTGAGCTTGGTATGCAGCGCTCTTACCGACTTCCAGCTACGCTGCACTATGTGGACGGAATCGACAATAACATTATCTTGGCTTAGGCAGAGAAACGGGCAGTTCCACAGAAACGGAAAAGTTCGTTCGCAATAGTCACTGAAATACAAGAGCGAACCGATCTTTCCATTTCGTAGTATTATTGCCGTAGTACTGAGATTTCTGTCGATCTGTTGACACGACATGTTGTCACAGCAACGTGTCACGACATCCTGACATATCATCTTGGGGTGGGCCTCACTGGCTTCAGGAACCTGACCACATGTGGACGTCACAACCGCTACAAACAGCAGACAACAAATAAGTCGTCTGTTGTAAAAATGTCACCGTTCAGGTATCACTTACCTGTGACGTCACGCTTCCGCTAATTGTAATGAAGTTTTACAGCAGACTTGATAAGCTGCTGAGAGGTACAGAATGGGTGCTGAGGTTCGTCAGTTGTTTACATAATGGCAGCAATAAAGAAACTTGTGCCCTCACGACAGGGGAGCTATCGAGAGCCGAACAATACTGGATTCGACAGTTACAAGATGTATTTTTTACCGCAGAGATCAAACATATGTCAGAAGGGCATTTTATCGACATAACGTCACTCATCGCAGGCTTCAACCCATTCCAGGACGAAGTTAGGATACTTCGGGTTGGTCGCCTTTAAGCCGGACGGAATCTCCTGAAGGTGTAAACCATCCAATTATACTGGCGAGCAATCACCACTTTTCAAGGCGAATTGCAACCAAAGCCCACTGCGAAGTACTACACGGATGTGTGCAAGATACACCGGCACAGGTGAGAGAGCGCTTCTGGATGTGCAAAGCACGAATCCTGGTGAAGCAGTTAACCAGGGAATGTTACGTGTGGAAACGTTGCACCGTTCCTCCAGGCGGCGTTCCAGTAGCTCCTTTCGCAACCATACGCATGCATACGCATTTGAAGTGGTCGAAGTGGACTTCGTGGGACCTTTCTTCATAAGGACACCTTTAGGAGAGATGAAGAACAACATTGCCTTATCCACGTGTGCAGCTTCAAGAGCGATCCACTTAAAACTTTTGTCCAGCACGACTTCTGACGCATTATTGATGTTTTTGTGTCGCTTTTGTGCCCGATGAGGCCCTCCTCAGGTCATCTATTCTGACAATGCGAGGGCTTCAAGAAAACGTGAGAAGATCTGCAAAAGCTTTGCAGAATGCCACTAGAAGAAGATGTCACCGGACTCCTGAGCTGTAAAGGCATAAAATGGAAGTTTATTGTGTCAAACACTTCACGGTCGTGGGGATGGTGGGAGAGTCTTGTAAGAACTGCAATGACACCACTTCGCAAGATTCTTCAAGAGCCTGCGTCAACTCCGAAGAACTCCGAATTGGCCTAGGTTCACGAGGATACAAGGCAACAACGAGGAAACGGAGGTACCAACGTGTACGGATGCCGTCCGGAAAGTTCAGCACAGAAGGCACCTGACCGATAGCTTTTGGAAACGATGCACCAAAGAGTACTTACTCCAACTTAAGTCAGCACACTTCTGTGAAAAATAGGGCAAGAACAATGTTAAGGAAGGCGGTGTTGTACATGCTGAAAACCTTCCACGTCAAATGTGGCAACTCGCAAGGGTGATTGAAGTCTACGGAGGAGAATATAGACACGTTCAATTTTTTGCAAGATGAAGTGACAAGACGGCCTCCTGACAACAAGGACTATGCAAAGAAGGCATCCGCTACAACTAAAGGCGTGACCGCATTTGGCGTCCACGAATGTGTTGAATTTCCCGCGCTCTTCATACAACAAAAAAAAGAAGAGAAGAGACGAGCTTTGGGCCAGGGAGCGCGTGAGCGCGTTCGAGGAGAGACTGGGTGTTATCCTTCAGGTTCTGGGCCTAGATTGACGCTAATAAACGCCTATCGGAGTTTCAATCTTTCTCGGCTATACCGTATGCCACATATTCGGTAGCGTCATGGTAATAGTTGACCTTGGCATGCGAGAGTTACAGCTAGTTAGAGAACAGTTAACATCGCTATACATATTGAAGTCTAACATATTTCTAGCACAAAAGCAATACGACACAAAGCAATAGAAACATGCTGTTCGGTCAACCTAAGCAATTCGCTGTTGTGTGACAACTGGGCAAGACGAGGACGTAAGTGGTGACCATCTCACCAAGCTGTAATATAATTGAACAACGAGTCATCCATGCCTGGGTCGCGGTTGTGTCCGGCCGGTTGAGAAGACAAAAGCAAAGCATCGAAGCGGAAGAAGTAGCCCGAGAAGGAATGCCCGTTATGGCCTGGTGGCTGTGGGCAAAATTGAACCCGCAGCCTGACCACTTGCATTCTGTCTATGGGAGCAGATGTCCACAGGTGTGGAAGTAGAATTTCGTGGCTTCGCAAAGTTGGACTCCGGCAGCTGCTGCTTACAGCCCGCCGAATCTTGCAAGCGATCTGCGACGCGGGCAAAGTGCGCGCCCGTGCGGGCCTCGTCTTCAAAGCGATTTGCGATGTATAGAAATTACCTGCAGTAGAGCACTGCACGGGCTGATTTTTTGAGCCGGGGCGTGTTTTTACGTTGGGTTGCCCGCCCGAGCCCGACCCAAAGTTTTATGGTGAGACCCGGGCCCGGCCCGGGCCCGGAAATAATTTACGTTACCCCGGCCCGCCACCCCTTTACCTAAGGCGCGAGCCCGGTCCGAGCCCGGCTCGAAACCGGTGCAAACCCGGCCCGAGGCCGAAAAAGCTCACCGAGTCGCATTAAAAAAATAAAGAATATAAGGAAAGGAATTTATTCTTAAGGCATTTATACATGTCATATGCAATTATGTACGCCATCTGAGCGGTATGAACAGAAATACCAGCGCGCGAAGTAGTACGAATAACCCTGCCGAGCCGTATCGCCAGCAGTTTCCAAGGGCGCGACCTTGATGCGGCCCAATCTGCTTCTATCGCAGCGCCGCCACAGTATTAACGCGACCTAAGGGCCCCGTGTCGCAGAAAATGCGGCGTCGGCGTGCATGTCGGCGTCCGTGGCGGAGAAAATTATCCGGAACAACCCCGACCGCGCTGGCCCTCTGCATGGCGCAAGGTGTTTGTGCACGAGAAAATCATTCCTAACCCCCTGACTACACTGTACCCTGACCGCGCAGGCCCTTCTTCGTGGTGCAAGGTGTTAGTGAACAAAAATTGAGTTTCTCGCCGTTAAACTGTCAGAAAAATGGTAAAGTACAATTTATGCGCAACCTACGGACATGGTGGCGCCGAACTTTTATTTTAATGTACGAGAAAACATAATTCTGTTACGAGGAAACTGAAACATAAACCTCTTTTGCCAGCATTTCTACCATAACAAAGCCGCCTCACTCAGGGAGCCTACTTGCGAAAATGTTATCCAGATGGCGCTGGCATACTCGGCAAGTTAGGGAGCCTACATCCAAGCGCTGTTTTAGGGTGGTGAAAACGCAAACATTTTGACCGCTATTTACCGCCAAATTTGCTGGGTAGCCATTTTGCTCCCCAGTCTTTCTGCCTTTTTTGTCACATTTTTGTCAAAATAGCTATGGGTCTATAATTTCCTAGAATATTTTTGTCGCCGCTCTTAAAGTAGACTATTACTTTGCCTATCTTCATTTTACGTGTCACAGCTAGTCTACGAAAATCTACAGTCTTTTCATAATTTTCTTTGGTGTACTGCATTTTCATGGTGCTAATTTATTGAATGTGTTGAAATGCCCTAAGCTATTGCTATATGTGCCCAGTTATTGTTGCATCACAAATGATGGTTCTTTGCAATCTGTGTGCGAAAAAACGCTGTCTTGTAGAATAACACTATATTTGTGCATGTCTATCTAGGCACACAATAGTTACGATATTAAAAACTGCGAGCTCCTGTGCGAAGAGTTCAGCAACGGTATCAAGACAATATATCGCCATGAAGCTCCTGAATACACTTTATGTGGCACGTCGGTGGAGGGCCGGGCGAGGGTAAGTTTTCGGAGAGTTTAAATTATTTATTTATTTATTTATTTCGCTATGCTGTGAGCCCTTTCGGGCTGTTACAAGGTGGGAAATGCAATCTCATAACAAAACAGTGGCATGAGCGAAAGTAATAAATCTTTAATTATCTGTCAACATAACAATTACATGCAAGGCATATATATACGCTTACGATTAGTAAAACAACAGTTCCAAATTTCTTTCAAGGAAACCACAGATTCAACATCTTCAAACACCTCGTACTTAGGTTTGTTCCACTCGACAATTCTTTGAAGTAAAAAATAATGCATAAAGACATGAACTCTGGAGGAATAAGGCATGAAAGCATTGTTGTTACTTAGCCTTGGAGACATTGATGCGGAACAGCCGCGACAGTGTGGCTGCCCTGAAGAGGAGGAAGACGGCGTGTTCCCCATTGGTATAGGGTCGCTATCTTGGCCACTGTTAGCCTACGTGTAAATATATTGTAAATAGGCTTGTACATAGGCTACACATATTATTTTGTGGAGGTGCGGGGTAAGGAGAGTAGTGAGATGAGAAAAAGATGCGGCATGGTCAGGACCTATGGTCAGGACCCAAAGACGCCCCGCTTAAGCGGGGCGTCTTTGTTCAGTAGGTCGGTAAGGGGACGTGCAATGGTCGGAAAATCCTTTACAGAGCTCTGGAAATAGGAACACAGCCCTACGTAACTACGAACGTCCTTTGTAGTCTTCGGCACAGGAAAGTTCGTAACTGCGAGAATTTTGGCCGGATCAGGTGGGATGCCTGTGGAGTCCACGAGGTGTCCAAGGACGGTGATTTGGCGGCGAGCGATGTGACCTTTTTAAGAGTTCAACTGGAGACCGGCCCGGTGGAACATGTCAAGTATGGGTGAAAGACGATAGATATGCGTGTCGAATGTGGGCGAGAAAACGATGACGTTGTCCAGATAACACATACAGGTGGACCACTTGAACCCCTGATACAAGGTGTCCATCATGCGTTCGAAGGTGGCCGGCGCGTTACAGAGACTGAAAGGCGTCACCTAGAACTGATAAAGATCATCAGGGGTAACGAATGCAGTCTTCTCTCGGTCCATGTCGTCGATGGATATCTGCCAGTAACCGGACCATAAGTCGACAGAAGAAAAATAGGTGGCACCTATTTTTTTCGTGATTCTGTTCAGGTGGCGATAATCTACACAAAAGCGCCACGTTCCATCCTTCTTGAGAAGTACGACGGGAGAAGCCCAGCGACTACAGGAAGGCTCCATAATGTTCTTTTCAAGCATCTTTTTTACTTCCGGTTGGATAACGGCTCATTCCGACGCAGAAACACGATACGGACGTCCGTTAACCGGGTTCATATCGTGAGTATTGAGGCGATGGGTCACGACGGACGGTCGATTGTCAAAGTAAAAAAAATGTCGCGATAGCCTTCAAGAACGCGCTGAGGGCTTTAGCTTGAGCGGGTGTAAGGTCAGAGGAAACCAATTTCTTAATGTCGACGCCTCTGCCGTGGGAGGACGTCGCGGTATGGGCGGAGCTGTAACAATCTTGGACTGTGAAGGGCTCGACATGATCATCCTGCAGAGCGCTAATTACAGCCAATGAGATCCCCCGTGGCAAGACTTGCGTGGTTAGCACGAAATTCACAAGGTGAAGGCAGGTGCGGTTGCCAGTAATTGTCAGCACTGTGTGCAGAACAGTAACACCATGGGTAAGCCTAACGGCCGGAATGGGTGCGACCATATAACTGCCGTGAGGTACAGCTGGTGGCGAAAACAAGTCGACATGTGTCACAGATTTAGGCGGTAGACGATTAGAATCCATGCAGCTTAAACGGCTTGGAGGCGGGTACACAGGGTCGACAAGAATAGGCAAGTCAAGGCGATGTGAGCCGGCCGATCAGTCAATCAGGGCAGAATGACTGGCGAGAAAATCCAAACCGAGAATGAGTTCGTGAGTGCAGTGCTCGATGACCGTGAAGAGAACGATGGTGTGTCGTTCAGCAATGGTGAGTCGGGCAGAGCACATGCCAGCAATAGCGACAGTCTCTCCGTCGGGGACACGTACAGCTCGGTTCAGGGCAGGTGTCAGAACATTCTTGAGCAGACGGCGAAGAGCAGCACTCATAATGGACACATGCGCCCGGTGCCAATCAACGGGCACACAGGAACATTGTCAAAAAATGTGGTTGATCCCTCTTATATAGGAATCGGTATAGAACACGAAAGTGAAACGTGTCTTCACAGAAGTAGTGTAATGTTTATTGCACATTGATATATAATGTCTATTGGTGTTTTGTGGCTAAAGCGCCCTTAGGCGTTGATGCACCCACGCTGACGCCTGGTGGTACGTCTCCTCCATCACGACTACCAACGTCGATGACCATGAGCAACCGTCGTGCATATGGAAGCTGCACTACGCTGCACACGCTAGCACAACGCGAAAGACGAAGCACGTAACTGACACACTAATACAACGCGCAAGACAAAGCACGTAACTGAATCGTCACCGAGTCAAATCAGCGCGTACAGCGCGTCGTAATTGCAGCCTCCGCGATCAACTTCAGAAACATTTTCAGAGCTAATTGCGGAGGCCACGCTCCGCTGTGCTGAGTACGGTGAACGCCACCTAGGTGGCGTTGGTAGTGCTTCTTGATGCCAGCGTCCCTTCGAATGCTGGCATCGAGGCGTCGTAGTGCTGAGACCACCGAAGCGTTCACTGTCGGTGCGCGTTAGTGTCATAATGCAGTACTTCTCTTTTCTGCTCGTAGGCGGCGGCACCGCCCCGAGCAAGAGCGCGGGTACACGGAGGAGTGTTAGATATATAAGGCGCGTCTGTGTAGCTCTCTGCAAATGCGTTTGTGGCGCAATGGGTTAAACGCTCGGCGATCTATCGTCGCGGACCGAGAGGTCGTGGGTTCGATTTCCAAATTTTGCATGTTTGTGGAACTTTTTCTTCTGGTTTCTTTCTTTGTATTATGTTCGTGTACATTGTAAGAACGTCATATCCGTGACGGAAATACGTCAGTGAAGTCTTGATGGACCCCGACATAAAACACTTTCGTGTTAAAAGAACGGCGAAAAGATTCTGGTTCGTGGGTAAGGCCAAGCGAAGATTTTGTGCCAATGTCGTCAATGCAACTCCACCTCCAGAAGCTGCACTGTCTAATTTTCCGTTCGGAGGTGCTGTGAATAGGTCGGAGAAGAGCATGGCGCCACAGGGGTGAACGAGATTGGCGGCTAGAGGGAGAAGGTGAGCGGGAGTCCCACTGTCAGGCGACGGGTTGGGCATAGACGGAGCCAATGAAAAGGACGAACTAGAGGGACGAGGATGGTAATCAGGAGGATAGCGTGTCGGAGGTGTCCAGCGGCCGCGGCAGTGGTGAGTGATATACCGAGTGCGTCGCCAGTTAAAAAATAAGTTAAAAAACAAAACGGCACGCCTGCTGTGCCGTCCATGGTGCGCTATTCGGACGGGTTGCGCTGTCCATAAGAGAAGTAAGAGGAGCGAGGTGGAAACGTGCGAGGAGAAGTAGGTTCCGAGCACACGTGACGAACGGAGCTCAGGCCGACGTTCGACAACTGTTGACGGACGACGGCCTGAATCAAGGAGATCGTCGCCGGAGAATAGCCGGATGACGGGAATGAAGGGTCCGCCGGTTGTGCTGCTTCGACCTCGCGACGAATGATGCGGGTTAAGTTGTCACATCGTGAAGGCTGGTGGAAGAGGTCGTCACAAGCTGACGTAGCAGCTGTGTTTGGAAGTCGCATAATGTGTTGGGATACCCGACAGCTTTGAGCATGCTCGAGAGGGCGGCACTCTTGAGTTTGTGACGTTGGTAAACACCAGTAAATTGAAGGCGTCGTCAGCAATGCCTTTAAGAACGTGTATAACCTTATCGTCCTCCGACATGTTCGGGCCGGCCTGGGTACAAAGGGCCAATACGTCGAGAATGTACGACACGTAGGACTCGGTCGACGTCTGGACACGTGTGGCAAGGACCTTCTTGGCATTGAGCTGGTGACCGAACGGATTGCCAAAAAAGGTCGCGGAGCTTGTATTTTACGGGATTCCAGCTCGAGATCTCCTCTTCCTGAGTCTGGAACCATGCCCATGGAGCGCCGTCGAGGTAAAAAAGAACGTTTGCAAGCATAATAGTCAGATGCCACCTGTGGCTGGTGCTTACACGTTCGTACAAGCGGAGCCAGTCATCAACATCAGGACTATCTACTGCGGTGAAAACACCAGGATCCCAAGGGGGGGGGGGGGGGCAGTGACGTCGGTCGGGGCTGCAGGCGTAGATGCGCGAGTAGATGAAGTGCCGCCAGCAGGAGCCGAAGTTGCATTGTCGCCGTTGCGACCGCTGCGAAGCTCCATGGCGGGTATGGGAACGTCCACCTCCACCAAATAATGTTATGTGTAGGGGATGGCCAAGGCTATTTACAATTTATATACACGCAAGCCAACGGAGACCAAGATGGCGACGCTATATCAAGCGGGAACACGTTGTCTTTCTCATCTTCAGTGCAGCCACACTGTTGCGGCTGTTCCGTATCAATATCATAAGAAGCCTACAAATAAAGCCACCAAAGAAAACATTGGGGAAATTACATGTACTTATTAATTCAATTAACGAAATTATTAAAGAAAAATTGGGGCATTTATGTTTTACTACTAGAATTAACCCTGGGAGTGTTAGCCAGCGCGACCAACTTTGATGCCTTCAGGCAGCATGTGTGGGTTTATTGACTGGTTCCCTTCAACGAAAAAGATCACGTACTCGTGACGCCTGCAGCAGAAGTAATGTTTCTCATCCGCCGCCAAGGATTGTGAGTGGTGGTGCTGGCTAACATTCCCATGGTTAGCTCTAGTATTAAAACATAAATACCTGAAAATTTGAAAGGGGAATCAGCGCCATTGTAGCTCAATTGGTAAGCGCATTACACGCGTTATACGAAGACGTGGAATCGTTACTCACCTGTGGCCAGTAGTTTTTTCATCCATTTTATTTGCATTGTTTATCATTTAGTAAATCAGCCCGTAATTCATTTTGTATTTTGTAACGCGCCCACAAAATTTGAGCGTGCAATGGTCGCTGTGTTGCTTGGCTTGAAGTGGCACACATGCCTATGCCATGTCGATGATGTCACGGCTCCGGACTTCACCACGCAACGTCAGCGTCTCAAATGTGTCCTGACAGTATAAGAAATGCCGGCCAACAGAAGCACTTGAAGAAGTGCAGCTTCACAGCAAGACAGCCTACCATACTCGGTCATGTTGTATCAAAGGGTGGCGTTCTCCCCGATCCGGCCATACTTCGCGCCACCGCTGAGCTCCCTAAACCAACATCGATAAAATACCCGCGCAGTATCGTTGCACTACGTTCTTGCTTCATACAGTTCATTCGAAATTTTGCCGCCATGATATCACCCCGTAAGAAGCTGCTCGAAAGCACTAGCAGAGATTAGGTGAAAGCGTCCTCGCACTCCGATGACCACGCAAAGTACCGAATGCACTCCTCGTGGTCATCGGAGTGCGAGGGCGCCTTCACGAATCTCCGCCTTCTTCTTACTTTACGCACAATTTTGTGCTATTATGACCCAACAGCCCCTAGGGAAGTGCACACGGACGCCAGCGGTGTCGGTCTCGGTGCTGTCCTTGCGCAACGTGCAACGTAAGCACACACCGGTGAATACGTCGTTGTATACGCAAGTCAAGGAGTGAAAAAAAGCTGAGACCAACTACAGTGTGACAGAGAAAAATGTCTAACCATCGTCTGGGCATTTACTATGTTGCGCCCTTAGGACACCACCACTCTGATGCCGACTCCCTGTGTCGCTCCACAAGTCGGCAGGTGGTCTGCAGCCACTTCCTTGCCCTGCCCAGTCGTTTGGCCATGTCGGCTTTGATTTGTAGGGCCACTACCCCTGACAACTGCTGCTAACCACTGGGCCAATGTCGAAGGTGACCATCTCACGTGATACGCCGAAACCGCCGCCTCCCGAAAGCTACAGCGCCTCACTTTGCTTCGTTCCTTCTTGAAAGTTTTATGCTCCATCACGGTCCGCCTACCTTTTTGTCCGAAATCCTTGAGGCAATCCTCGATAAGTGCCACGTTGTTTATCGGACAACTACTGCATACAACCCACAAACCAATGGGCTTACTGAATGCTTCAACCATACACTTGGCGACATGCTTGCAATGTGTGTCGCCTCTGAACACACAAATTAGGACCTCATTCTGCCCTTTGTCCCCTACACATACCGCACACCAACCCAGAGCACCACTGGTTTTTCGTCCTCCTTATTGTACAGCCACCACCCATCGCACACTACGGACACAATTGACCCGTACCGGCGAGATGCATCCCAGTGCGCGCCCCTTTATGCCACTGCGAGACATTCCGAGGAGGCCCTTAACTTCAACCGACCAAGAGCGCCAGAAGAGCAGCAGAGCCGACAACACCAACACGCCCACTTTCCTTCTTGCACACTTGTGTGGCTCTCAGTTCCTTCAAATGTAACTGATCTCTCTTCAAAACTGCTACCTAAGTATGAAGGTTCTTACCGCATCATCGACCGCACATCTCCCGTGAACTACGTTATGGAACTGGTCGCGCCGTCTTCGGACCTCTGTCGTCGTGGGCGATATATTGACCATGTGCATCGGCTGAAGACATACTACGACCCGCTCATCGTGGTGAGCTTTTAGGTCACCAGGACGGCTCCTTTTCGTTTCCAGGGGTAATTGTAGCAAAGTCGACGACCGCTGGCAAATCATCATCACTAGCGCTAGGCACGGGTTCGCCGTTCGTGCTGGGATTCTTCCTTCTCTACTACCGCTGCGTTAGCCGCTGTCACTTCACATTAAATAAACCTCTTAACAATTTATTTACATTACCCTCAGGGCGCAGAAGGGCATTATAGATGGTGGTAGGTACACTAAAAAATGCATACGTTCAAACGATTCGCTTAGGGCGTTGCAGAGGGAGTGGCTACAATAAAACAACAGAATATGCAACACGTTCATGCAATTAGTTTAATATTTAAAGCGGTAAATGAAAAATATAATCAGGTATTATCTTGGAAGATGATGTGTCCTCGATGCAGGCGATGGAGGGGGGAAGGCGGTTCCACTAGGCCCTGGTCTTTGGTAGAAAATAATGTAAAAATAGTGTAAAAATAAAGATTTGTCCGACAGAAAGGAATAAAAGCTTTAAACCGACGATCACGACGGGGTGACACGTACAAAGATTCTCGAATGTATTCTTGTTTAAGTAAGTTTTTTTTGTAAAGAATTTTTCTCAAAACGAAGAGACGAGGGATGTTTCTTCTAAGCTGCAAATTAATGAGGCGCTGGTCTGATTTCATTATAGCAACGCTAGCTGCGCGGGAATTATTGGAAAAGATGAAACGAGCTGACCTGTTCTGAACTGACTCAATGGTATCTGCTATTGTTATTTCACCAGGGTCCCAAACTGATGAGGCATACTCTCGCTTGGGTTTAATTAATGTGTTGTAGATCACTAATTTCAAGTGGATGGGGCTTAGAGAAATTTCTGCGTGTGTAGCTAAGGTATCTCCGTTCGCATTCTTCGAGATGTGTTCAATGTGCGCATGGCACAAAAAGTTATTCTTTAGTTGGATTCCGTGACATACATAGGAAGTTACGCGCTCAATGTTGGTTCCATTGATAACGTAGCGGAAAGCTGTAGCTGACATATGGTGATGCGAGGCAGACATAATTTGTCGTTCAGTGGGATTTAAACAAGTCAGTGTGAGCCCCACCTTGAGATGTTATCTAGACCTGAGTGAAAATAAGGTTACCGTGCTGATTAGTTATTTCCCGTTATAGAACGCAATCATCAGCAAATAGTTTACTAGAGCTATTAATTACGGCAGACAAGTCGTTAATATCAATGAGAAATTGCCTTGTGGTTTGTCGACCTCCGGCCATCGACCAACCACGAAAAGGCCCGAAAGAGCTAAAGAAAGCTATTCGCCTCAAAATCAGCAGACAGAAAACTGTGAAGAACGAGAAGTGTACAAATGGTCTTATCACTAAGCAACATATGGTGATTATCGCCTGGTGGAAGACCACTGTAATACAGCACAGCGGCAGTGCCTTAAACGCTGGTTACCCGCAGTGGTTGCTCAGTGGCTATGGTGATGGGCTGCTGAGCACGAGGTCGCGGGATCGAATCCCGGCCACGGCGGCCACATTTCGATTGGGGCGAAATGCGAAAACAGCCGTGTACTTAGATTTAGGTGCGCGTTAAAGAACCCCAGGTGGTCCAAATTTCCGGAGTCCCCCACTACGGCGTGCCTCATAATCAGAACTGGTTTTGGCAAGTAAACCCCATAATTTAATTTAAACGCTGGTTGCTGTATTCAGTGAACTTGTCGCCTGGTGGGCAAAGTGCATCCACAATGCTTGTAATCAAAAGTGCGCAGATTTTGTTCCCGGACTCATCGGAGTGAAGCCAATTGTTGCGCATCTGTGAGTGGTGCACTGATCGTATTTACGCAGATTTGAAAGAAACTCCAAGGGGCCATAACACATAGCTCAGCGTTACGCATTTACTTGTTCTTAAGCTAAACATTCCTGAATTAAAATTGCAAATCTTTCCAGCTATCACTCTAAAGAATTTTCCATGGAATGTCCAAAGAGAGTAGAAACCATGGATAGTGTTGTAATATACTCCTTAATGATTAATACTGCTATGCAGACAGAACCGACTGCGTTTAATTTCTGTTTTACTTTTGTGTTCAAAAAAGAAAATAGTAACAACACACACTGCGTAACTGAACTTGATTACCCATTCATGGAACCGATAGAAACTCAGGTAATAACAATCTAAAGCTATCTTCTTCGTGCGGCGTGGATGGAATTAACTCAAACGTATAAAGCATGCAGTAACGGTCACAAGCAAACTAGTACTTCATATAGTCCGGCACTCGCTCGAAACTGGCATGATTCCATCTGACTAGAAGTTGGCAAAAATAATACCAATATTTAAGACTGGAGATAAAACTTCACGCGAAAATTACCGTCTCATATGGCTAACGTGCATTTGTTGCAAGATTCTTGAACCCTGTTATCGCTTCTCATATTTCAGAAAGGGCTTTTCTTGCGAAACTAAGTTGTTTGAATTTACCACAGACCTGTATTCTAGTATGAACAATAACTATCAAACTGATTGCGTGTTTCTAGAGTACTCGAAGGCATTTGTCCACGTCGCACACTGTCGCCTGATAGCCAAACTTTCTGCTATGAAATGACTCCCTTACTTTATCATGGCTTCGCAATTTCCTTTCTAATCGTCAGCAGTACTCAATGATTAACAATTTCCTCTCTACCCTATCCGACGTTCACTCAGGTGCACCACAAGGTAGCGTACTCGCACCATAACTGTTTCCTATATTCATCAACTATCTGCCGCTCAATGTGCCTTCCTGCATTATAGTGTTTGCTAAAGACTGCATTATTTATCATCCAATCAAGAACACTGATGACCACCTGTCACTTCAAGAGACCTCGAGGTTATTAATAGTTGACGCAATACATGGCTCATGACTCTCAATATTTCCAAACTGTAAAGTTATGTCACTTACTCGTAAACCTAGTACATTTGAGTTCCCTTACAGCATTATAGTCCCATTCTATCGACTACGACGCCATATCAATACTTCGGCATATTACTGACACCGATTCTGCCCTGGCTTGACCATGTTAAAGCGACCTCAGCCAAGGCTTCCAAATCGCTAGGATTCTTGAGACGTAACTTGAAAACTGCACCCTTGAACATTCGTAAATTATCATTTACATCTTGGGTTCACCCTGAACTTGAATATACCTGTTTATTCATCAAATCATCAAATCATTCATCAAAAATAATAGATTCATTGGAAAGAATCCAGAATACAGCAAGCCGTTGGATTTCAAATAACTACAGTAGCCCATCCAGTATATCACGAATAAAAGAGGAATTTTGGCTCCAACACTTGAACATTCGTCGTGATATTGCCTTACTATCATTACTTCACAAAATTATGAATTCCTCTCGTATAACGGTGACAGGTATGAAAAACCCTGTCTCACTTCGCGCAGGCTACACAATCATTATATCTAAGCGCACGTGTACGGCTCAAGAAATGCATTTAATAACTGCGCTTCTACGTACCAACCGTCTCTGTAATAATCTCCCGGATCAGATTGCGTCCCAGACTAACTACGATAGCTTCGACCATAACCTAGCAAGTCATTTTGCATGCAAAATATTAGATATCGTGCCTGCTTGTTGACGGTATATCTTGGTAGTGCTGATACAATATCCTTCTTTTTATAACTTTATCTTGTTGTATTCTTGCAATAATTAAGTTCATTATTTCCTATTGTTTTCACTAATCCACTACTGATTACTCTTCTGGTCTACTTTTGTGCAGCATGTTTCTTTTTCCCTTGTATTTCTCATTACAGCGTTTTTTTCTAGTTTTTTTTTTTGCTCTCCCAACAAAAGGCTGGCGCGTATTGATGTTATACAACGGAATTTATTGCAATATATTTTTCTCTTTTGCATAACCCCCTTACACAACATCTGCCACGAGGCCTGTGTGTTATGTTTAAATAAATAAACAAATAAATAAAATTTCCCCCGGCCAATGTTGCCGTTTGGAATGCATCATTGAATAAAGTCGGCCATTTCAATAATACAACAAAATGTCAGCCATTTGATTTAATTTGTTGCTTTTTTTGTCAGTAAGTTCAACAGCTATTAAATTCCGCTTAAAGTTACGATGGGCTCTTATCACTTTGTTCTCATTATCCCTTCTATTTTACAGGTTTGTGTGCAAATGAAGTGCACGGATACGTTATCGAAGCTCAAGACCTTTCAGAAGAGCATCAAGAAATCTACCAAATCATGAACTGATAATATCACCGTGTGAATAAGTTAGCGTGAACATTATATAATGTGTGATTTGCGTACGAATATTTCGACATCTGTATTTTCATAACGTCAGCCTGCAGTGTCATTCAAATAATTAAACCCCATGTGCTTCAGCACCAGTAAAACAAAAAGAAGAGCAGCACATCTAAATTGATCGAATTACGGTGTCTCACAATACAAAAAGAAAAGAGAAAGGCATAATTGCGTCATGAACTGCATACAGAGCTCAATTGCTATTAATTAGCCACGGAAGTTCCGCGTGCTAATTTCCTTTCTACGTATTCAACAAAAAATTTCGTAGTTATAATCAAGTGTCTAATTTCATTGTAGGCATAACTTGCAGTACAAGGGAACTGTTCGAATTTCGCTTGACGCTGCGGGATAAGCGATGGTATTTTTGCCAATACATGAGAGATGCGACGCACAATTTGAAGCTGAAGGTATGCAAAATAGAACGTTTTTTCAGAAAAGTTAGAAACAAGGAAAAACTTTCGAAATAAACTTTGTTTCAAAAAGTAGCAGTTCGCTCAAAACTTGAAGCCATCACAACGATTGCAAAGTAATAGAGTACACGAAGTGTACACGAAGACTACGTGGAGGTGTGTAATTTTTGCAGCGAAATAAATTGCAATAATGGTCCACCTACTAATCTAAAAAACATGCATGGTGAATCGGGCACACAGGCAAACCGGAACACATCTCACTCGATAACAGCGAGCACTCGCTGTCACAACGCTGCCGTGATGAGGAGAGCCGGAAGTGGGGAGCGAACACTTCGTACTGCTTCTGGCTTCGCCCCGTCTTCCAAACATGACATTACACAAACTCCAACACATGGTGCGATGGAGGACAGCGCGCCTGAAACTACGAGTCATCTGCGCTGGCCCTGAGCTTCTGCATCCACCACATATTACTTACAAGATATGACGCGCAAGCACTGTATGCGTTCAGCCGCGCCAATAGCTATGGCCAGCCATGAATGGGTTCGGGGAGGGAATACACGTTCTATTCGCCTAGCGCGAATGATTACGTCGCCTCTGACCGTGGTCACGTGGGAAGCACTAGCGCATCAAGCTAACACCCTTCTCGCACACTTTTCCTCGCAGCGTAAGACGCGCAGGGTGTGTTTTTATCAAACTTGGAGCTTTCCCGAAACATCACAGGTGACGGAAACAACGACGGCGAAATTTCACGCGGAATGTCCGTATAATTTCTTACGCAATATAACATTTATGGAAGCAGAAACAGTTTTTACAAAACGAATACTCCTTACAGGATCAATTGTTTCATGCTCGTGAATGAGCTATAAAAACATGTAATTGCAATCGCAATAAAGATATGAGATCGATTCCTCATAATATCACCATGAACTAGACTGAATCGCGACCATGAGTTCCTGCATCTTAATGTAACACAACGTGGCAAACCACCATTATCGACGGTTGTTCAGCATAACATGAAGAGTATTGTATCCTCACAACAATCGCCTGATTTTTCAATCGTAATAAACCAAGAAAGGCTTCCGTTACTTAGCAGCAGATCTAGTCGCACTGATGTCCTTTTTTATATAATGTCATTTAAGGAAATTTTAGATGCTGGAGCTACTTTGTTCTTTTTTATAGCGGGTTAAGCAGAAGACTACTACGGAACATAGACCCTTACACGTTCCCGCGTCTTTCATTAGACACTTACTTCTCCACAGAAAGAAAAGTCTATACTAGTTCATTGCTCCATCTTGAAATTGTTCAAAATTACTTGTCCTTTTTTTTTAGTTCCGGGCTAGGTGCTCCCTCGAGTTTTTTTAGCTGCGCTCCTATCCTGTCATCTCAAAGTTTCGCCTTCAGAGAAGAAGAACAACTTTATTTAAATACAGACCCCAGTCCGACTTCATTTCACTAGATGTGCACTTGTAGCCATCACTGGTGTCCAAGCACCGTTTTTCATTGTGTCATATATTGTGTATACCACTCCACTGTTTCTCAATTTTATGTCATGTTCGCTTGATTCTAGTGAATCTGTACCTGTGTAACCAGATCTTTTTTAACTGCATTTTTATTCCATAACTTTTGGTCGTAGTATAAAGATGTTTTAATTCTTTGTGATCCAGTCTCCACACATCTGGTTGTACCCGGGCAGATAAAATAAATCTAGATGGAATAATAATATTATTGTTCTTCTCTCGTTGTTTATCTGCTGCCTTTTATTTTTTTCTTACTGACAGTGTAGTCTGGTTATTTTTTCATCTAACTTTTGTTGCTCTACACGTGAACGAGTTTTAGACCATAAGGTTGTTCTAGGGCGCAATAGATAAACAACTGAACTGTCACTATTATGGACTCGTTACCATAGTCAAAATGTGCAAGGAAACAGGATAAAATTGCGCTATTAGTTAGTCAAGAGCGTAACGCTCGGTGGTTGTAGGAAGTAAGCGTTTTGCGTCTGAAACAGCAAGATCGTAGCAAAATGTAAAACTTCTCACCTATGCTCGTAGGTGTCCCATCAAGCAAATAAATCTCTTATAGATTTGGAGAGACATTTGTCCTAAATTTCGGGACTTTATGACTGATCTATAACTGAAATGTACTAGTTAGGATTGAATGCTTTGCTGAAGCTATGTTCCTGGCACCGCAAGATAGAATGCTTGCACTCAGAATCTACTAGCCCTAATATGCTTGTTTTCACAGTAGCAACAATACAAGGTCAATTTTCAATAGTGCTTCACGAAGTGCAGCAACACAAATTTTCTCTCTAAATTTCCTCTCTAAGCAAATTTCCTCAATATACCACACTGAAGACGCTATGCTCCCCTACAATAACAATAACCGCATGCTCTTAAAATTTCTGGGGTGTCGGGCATCGTCATTTGCAATATGCACCGCATGATTGATACATCTGCTCATGAGCCTCAGATCACATTACACAGTCCATCGAAGTATGTAAGCTTCTTTAGGGCATTCGACAAAAGTGTGTGCTGTATTCTGACTCCTATGTTTCAGGCGTTGACTTTTTTTAGGTATTATCTCTTCTTTGCAGTTTGTCAGTTTCATGTCATTTAATGCGGCCTTGGGGCACTTTACGTCGCTAGGTTGCTACCAAATGCATAATTGAAGTACCATCGAAAGGGTCGATATAACCATTCCATAACGAGCAGATACGCCCACATCTGTTGGGCGTACCAAAAAAATGACTTCCCTGCAAATAACTTGAAGATAGATCATCTGCTCACTGGCATATGTAAATCATACCGATATGTTAACGGCATAGTAAATTATGTTTACCGGCATTACAGCGAAAGCTGTATATGGCTAGGCGAAACGAAAAACCGTTCGGCGCATGTTTCGATAAGCATCTCCATTGGCTGAGCAGTCAGTTACGTCGTTCTCTACGTCGCACCCAAGCGCGCGCGACATTGGCAGCGCCGTTAGTGACGTCGTTAGCGAACGCGTTCCCACCATTGTCACGTTGACGTTGCTCTGCCCGCAACGCCTCCTCCTCGGCTCGCCGTTGTCGCATGCGTTCGATATCTCGAGTTAGCTCGGCGTCGTGGTTAGGAGCATCCGCCCGCCATTGGTGCTTGCGTTCCACTTCGCGATTTCAACGTGGATGTTTCATCGCAGCCGAAGCCAAAGTGCCGCTCTAGAAACTCCCGCCGAAAACGGGCGTTGATCCCGGCAAACGCGTTCCCGCCACTGCTACGTTGACGCTGCTCTGCCCGCAACGCCGCCCACTCGGCTCGCCGTTGTAGCATGCGTTCGATATCTCAAGTTAACTCGGCGCCGAACTACCCGAAGTCGACCACCAACCGGCCTCAAAGAAACGGGCAGTAGAGTCACAACAGGAAAGCAGCAGGGTGGCACACGCCCGTTCGGAAATCAAAGACATGTTCACCGAAATACAGAAGACACTCAGCAGTATCCTGACGGCCGTCGCCGGTCTCACCGACAGAGTAATTCGCATCGAAGAAGTAGTAGGGCTCACACGGCCACCGCAGGGACACCTGGGCCCAGACTCGAATCCAGACATATTCATGGACGAGCTCCCCCAAACTAACACAGCCGGATCGGCCAAGGCCAAATCACTGACACAACATGGATCCAAACCGTAAAGAATTCATAGCGTGGCAATGGAACTGCCGAGGGCTTGGTACAAAAAAGGCTGTCTTCCAACAACACGTCAGAACCACACAACCCAAACCGGACGTAATCGCAGTTCAGGAAACGGCGGGGTCACAGGCTTCGCTCCCGGGATACCGCGACGTGCCGCCCTCGGCACCAATGGACAGGGGGGTAACCATCCTGGTGAGAAAAGGCCTCGTCGCCGTACGACACGATATACGGGGAGTCAACCTGGATCACCTGTTGATAGAAATCATTCCAGAAAGGCATCGCAAAGACCGCATATTCATCCTTAACTTGTATAGCAAACCGTCCAAAACGAGACAGAGATTCTTGCTACTATTCAAGAAAGCCACCACCCTCGCGGGCCCACACCCGCTCCTGATAGGTGGGGACTTCAACGCCCCGCACCCGGCGTGGGGCTATGGCCGCGCCACGGCCAAGGGCAAGCACCCTTAGCAATACTCACAAGACCTAGGCCTCACGATCATCACGGACCCCAGCACTCCCACAAGGATGGGCAACTCGGCATCTCGAAACACCAAACCGAACCTTACAATGCTCAAAAACGTCGAAAACGCAGAGTGGCAAAATACGACAGCCGACCTGGGCAGCGACCACATGATAATAGAAATAAAAATTCCTACCTTCGGGGGGACCTCCACCCCGACCAGAAGCTTCGTACTCACGGACTGGCACAATTTCCGCAGACAGGGAGACGCGGCCCAAAACGACGAGCGGATCACCTACATGGACTCATGGACCGCAGAACTGATCAACGACGTCGTAAGAGCCACACAGACCATCACCACCGAGATCCAAACTGAGAAGATGGACAGCCGCCTAGCCCACCTCATCAAGGCCAAAACTTCCATCCTAAACCGGTGGAAAGGCCAGCGACTCAAACGCAAGCTAAGGAAAAACATCGCCGATCTCAACCGGGAGATCGAAGAGCACTGTCAAACGCTGAGCAGGCAACAATGGGATGAGGTCTGCAACGCCGCGGACGGCCAACTTCATAACGGCCAGACGTGGAAGCTCCTAAAAGACCTCCTAGATAAAACCAAGAGTAAATCCAACGAACGAGACAACCTG
The DNA here is from genome assembly GCF_013339745.2 of Dermacentor silvarum. Classification (NCBI taxonomy): domain Eukaryota; kingdom Metazoa; phylum Arthropoda; class Arachnida; order Ixodida; family Ixodidae; genus Dermacentor; species Dermacentor silvarum. The sequence goes on along the minus strand of NC_051162.1, from coordinate 47,631,563 downwards.
CGCAGGCAGAGAACACAGAGAACCCTGCCCTAGGCGAGCCCTTCAGTATGGCCGAAATCAGAACGGTGCTGCACGGACTCAACGGTAAATCCGCGCCAGGGCCAGACAGAATCACAAATATATCCTTAAAAAACCTAGACGACAAGTCCATCGACAAGCTAACCGAGTTCATCAACGGTTGCTGGAAAGAAGGCAATATCCCACTCCAATGGAAGACATCCAAGGTCATCCTCAATCCCAAACCTGGAAAGCCCCGAGCCTCGAAAACCTTAGACCGATCTCGCTGACGTCTTGCGTCGGGAAGGTCATGAAACACGGCTTCCTCAACCGCATAAACGCACACCTTGAGAAGACACACGCATATACACAGACCATGATTGGTTTCCACGCTCACCTCTCCACACAGGACGCCATGCTAGAGCTCAAGGAACATATCCTAGACGACCGAACCCGGGGCAACAAGGCGATCCTCGGCCTCGATCTAGAAAAAGTGTTCGACAACGTGGCGCACTCCGCCATCCTAGACCAAATCTCAAACCTGAACCTGGGCGTCTGAGCATACAACTACGTCAGGGACTTCCTCGCGGACCGGAAAGCCACGCTCATTGCCGGAGACATGGAAACGGAAGAACTGAACATGGGCAGCGAGGGAACGCCACAGGACTCGGTCATATCCCCCCTGCTCTTCAACCTCGTGATGCTCGACCTCCCGCGGAAGCTACAAGAAATGCACGGCGTCCACCATACCATCTACGCGGATGACATCACGATCTGGACTAGTAACGGAAGCGACGACTAAATAGAGATCAAACTCCAAGAATATGTCCGCAAGGTAGAGCAGTTCTTCGGGGAGACGGGCCTACGATTATCCCCCGTAACGTCGGAACTCCTGCTATATTGTCCCACCCTGAAGGGCCGACCGCCCAAGGGATACGGCGGACTGACACAACACGAAGAAATCAAAATCCACACACAGGAAGAGATCGAAGTCCCAAAGGTACGCAAGATCAAGGTCCTAGGTATGCTCATCGAGACGAACGGAGTTAATGGTGAGACTGTCAACAAACTATCAACCAAGGTCAGCAACGCCATGCGCCTAATCCAGCGGATCACAAACAGAAGATATGGCATGGAGAGGAAAGCGCCATCAGGCTCATCCACTCTTTCGCCATCAGCCATAATGCCTACGTGACCGCCTTTCACAACTGGTCAACTAGCGAAAGAAACAAGATTAACGTGCTCATCCGAAGAACGTTTAAGCTTGCCCTCGGCGTCCCCGACACCGCAAGTACGGAGCTCCTCCTCGAGCGACGACTGCACAACACGCCCGAGGAGATCGCCGAAGCACAACGCATATCTCAGCTCGAAAGACTCACAGAGACCAACACGGGCCGATACATTCTCGCTCGAGTGGGAATCGCGTACCACAAACAACACGGACACAAAGCGCAAATACCCAAGGAAATCCGAGAAACCATACACGTTGCAGCCATCCCTCAGAACGTCCACCCTGACCTCAACAAAGGTCGCAGGCTAGCAAGAGCCAAAACCCTCCTCCGATCGTACGGAAGGGAAACCGACGCGCGCTTCGTTGACGCCGCGGAACACCCAAATGGCAGAAGCTTCACTGTGGCAATAATTAGTAATAGACACCAACTCCAAAACCGACAACGCGTGTAGCGTCGAAAGCCAACATGCAGAGGAAGCCGAAGAGGTAGCCATTGATTGCCCTGGCCCTCTCGAATCCGGACTGCAACACCGTCCTGAGCGACTCCCAGGCGGCGGTGAGAAACTTTGCGATAAGACGCATTTCCCTTAAAGCCATCAACATGCTTAACAGAATACGCACCCCCCAAAGGACCACCCGAGTCGTATGATATGGTTCCCCGCCCATGTCAACAAGGGCGACCAGGCACCCCCGAACCTCAACGAGGTAGCCCACTGCAGAGCGCGAGAGCTGGACCACGCCCGGCCGACCTCTCGGGAAGACCCCCGAACCGAACGAGACAGACTGACCACATACAACGCCATTACAAAGATGTACCAACAGTCCAGAAGACCATTCCCACCGCCACACAAATACCTAAACAGGGCGCAAGCAGTGGCCTTACGTCAACTGCAAACAAAAACCTTCCCGAACCCGTTTCACCTCAAACGGATATTCCCCGCAGTGCACAAATAAGACACATGCAAGATATGCAAACAGGAAACAGCTACACTCAAACACATGCTATGGGAATGTAACGCCCAACACAAAAACGAATCAAACTCCGACACCCTATCGCTGAGGAGGGCCGCCGCTCTGCGCTGCTTCGACCTCGGCGACCAACTCTGGGCTGTCCAGCAGGCCCGCGAGGTGGCGCTGAGACAAGATCTCGACGTCCCGTCGTGGGAGACCTCAGCCCGGGTTGCTAAAACTGCAGGACAACTCAATAAATTTATTACCATCCATCGGCATCGTGGTTAGCAGCATCCGCCCGCCATTGAAGCTTGCGTTCCACTAGAAACAGAAACATGTAACCAATAATTGAGAAACGCTTCAATACAGCGTCGGGATTAACCCACTGCTAAACACCGGGGCCGCACGTTTCAGCTTGGCTGGTTAACCATCTGTAAGGAGTGATTAGGCGGTGTTTTTATTGGATTACCTTTATGTTCTTTGATTTAGCCATTCAGTATGTGCCAATGGATGTGTACCCGTTCTTCGCTAATCCTACAGAATGGGCATGTCGCACGGTGATTTTTACATAAAGCTTCTTCAGTGGCAACCGAACCAAACCAGCCTTTGTATAGAATCTCATAGGCACCCCCAATAAATGAACGTTCACTTCACATTGCTTCCAACCTGTGGAATGAATGTGCATGGAATAACAGCAAGGCGGATTGAATAGGTAGAAGCCATGGATATTTAATAAGCATTCCTGTGAAACACCATAAATGTAAAATACGCAAATATGCATTACATCTGTAGAGAAGTAACAATATTATATATACGCACTTTTTACACCGCATAGCCCACCCATCCTTTACATAATTTGCGTATTCCAACAATGTATCACAAGGAAACCGTAATACCAACCAGTAGCGAAAATACATGGGCGCTGGTGATAGAGATTTTAATGAAGATGGTAACGTTAGCCAAACAAAAATCCTAGAAGACTACTACATTTTTAACGCAACATTACATCAAAGGATGAGAGAAAAGAAAAAAAAGAACGCACACGCATACACGCGCACAGAAATGTTTTGAGGCAACAACAACTCGCAGAGGCGCCGCAGATATACTATCATCAAATGAACAAAGCGCAAAGGGGAGCTTTATCACGCCGTCAATATACAAACTTTTAAACATCTCTCTATATTTCGCTGCATCGCAGAAATTGATAAATGTTTGTTTATTGACGGTGCCATAAAGCTACACTTTCCAGTTTGTTCGTTTCGTGGTTTTAAATGCTGCCTCTTTCCAAATTTTTCTGCGAGTGGATGCGAGTACTTTTTTTTGTACCGTCATTTGATCTGTGGTTATATGTTTATTATGTACTAGCATTTCGATTCTTTCCTTTGGCTAACCTCCTCACATTTCATTAAAATTCCTCTCACCAGCGCGCACGTAATTTCACTACTGGTTTATATTAAGGTTTTTTTTTTTGTGATATATTCTTGGAATGCGCAACTTATTTACTTGGTGCATGGGCTGTGCGTTGTGACTTGGCCGCAAGCTTACAAGCTGGCTCGTCCTGTCCAGTAGCTACGTGCTCAAACCTCTGTAGATGCGCGTGGAGGTCATCGCGTTGTTGATCGAACAGCGGCAGTACCTTCTGGGGATTGAAACGGGGTAGGTTTAGTGATGTTACGGGCATGGCTGGGGCATATATCTCACTGCACGTCCTTCTTGAAGCAAGAGCTTCAGCTGCAAGATTTTTCGCTGCATTTCGTCCGCTAACCGCTGACAATCTGCAGCTTCTTTGGCTGCCTCTCGCTCAGCTGCTCGTTCGTCCCTCTGCCTAGCCTGTTCTCTTTCAATCCACTCGCGAAGTTAAGCGCTAGACATGTCTAACTGTGGCAGTGCGTGCTCGAGGTTGCCCTAGGCTAGTGGTCTGGCATACCACAGCACAAAATTAGGAGCAGGGGTGCTATGCAGGATGCGCCGAGTTTGGCGAAACTCGGGAACTTCACAAGCTCTAGTGACGCCCCATGATGAAGTAACTAATGGTAACAAGACAAAGTTTGCCGGCGGCACGCCTCCAGTTCTATTGGTTTATCTAGATTCACTCTGGGTGGCTATCATCTCTTGGGCGTTGCCATATGGGCGGTCGACAAACTGGGGCTCATGTGATCATACGGTCGGTGCATGGTCGTGCGTTCTTTCATTTGTTTGTCGTTCCACCAAGTGCATTACAGGCACAAGCAAATTATAAAATAAATTCATTTATTACAATAATATTGGTCACATAAACGTGGGTTATAAGCATTTTAAAGTTTACAAGATGTACACTGAATGTGTATTAGATTATATTGTTTAATACGTTTCGCGTTATACCACGAGGGGACGCTCGCCCTCCTTCTTATTCCTCTGGATTGGATTGGATTGGGTTACCTACTCCGCCCCGTATCTCCAGCTGACGAAGGCGAATAGGGACACTCTAAACACGATGCTTCGTAAGGCAACGAAGCAAGTACTGGGCATGCCCATATACTCATCCACGCGAAGACTGCTAGACATGGGCGCCCACAACACGGTGGAGGAGCTCATCGAAGCCTAACTCTCTAATCAGAGAATCCGCCTCAGTCACACGGAACACGGACGAGCCGTCCTACGCAAGATAGGATGGCAGATCGAGCCAGTACCCCTCAAGGCGGCCCTTCCGGAAGAATGGAAGACGACCATTCAGACCAAACCTCTTCCTCGGAACATGACCCCAGGCAAGGACGACGAGAGGCGCACCGCGCGGGCTAAAGCCACAGCCCGGAAGCTGGAAGAGAACCCCAGGGTTCCTCTACGCGGACGCCTCGCTCCGAAAACACAGTGACCGAGCAGCGGTGGTGGTTACGTCAAAAGACAGGCTGATCGTCAGCGCGTCCCTGAAGACAACAGACGCCGCAGTTGCCGAAGAAGCGGCCGTGGCCCTCGCACTCGCACAGCCGAGCGTGGACACCGTGGTCACCGACTCAAAGACAGCCCACATAAGCTTCCGCAGGGGGGCAATCTCCTCCGCGGCCCGAGCCATTCTATCCAAGTGCAAGCCTCCGGGAAGAGCCATAGAGCTCGTGTTGGTCCCGGCTCATTCGCAGGTAGCAGGCAACACCATCGCCGACTATCATGCTCGAGAAATGTCAATCCGGGCAGAGCACGAGCCGGAAGAGCTACCGCACCCGGTTACCAGCTTTCGAGACATTACCCGGATGTACCGAGAGGAAAGATGCAAATTGCCAGAATCGCACTCCAAACTCACCAGGCAACAACCGACCATCCTGCGTCGAGCGCAGGCGGGATCGCTTGCGCATCCCGTACTGATGAACCGCATGTACCCCGCGGAACGTGACACGCTCTGTCCTTTTTTGCAAAAGGGAAAAGGGCACCCTGCCGCACATCTTGGCCGAGTGCACAGAACTCAAGACCCCCCCTCCTCCCCTTCCCGCCAACACCCCCAATCTCCAACCCCTTGAGCGATGGGAGACCTTGTTATCCAGCCCCGCCCTACCGATTCAGCTCCCACGGACGGACAGGGGCCAGGAGCTGCTGGGAACATATCGGTCCCGTAACTAGGGAACCACCTCGTCTGGTGCCTGTGGGCACCACCAATATATTTTGGGCCCAATAAATGTTTATTCATCATCATCTGGATAGGATTGGCGCGGCTCGCTACATGCTTGAGCTAGCATTTCCGCGGAGAGATTGGTGCCTGCTTGGTTTTCGCACTACGCTTTCAACAGATCGCTCGTTGATACTTCGCTTTCCTCTGGATTGAATTGGTGGTGCTCGCTACGTGCTTGCGCTCCCTTTTCCGAGCACAGATTGGTGTGCGCCTGGTTTTCACACTGGTCTTTTAACAGATCGCTCGTTGCTTGCGCTAAAGTAATGCTGCGAGACGAAGTGAGCGTCGGCTAGCACAGAAGTGGTTTGCCGCGCGCTTAGCGTGTAAGCACGCAGTAATGACGGAAATCAGTGGGTCAGGAAACTACGCTTTATTTCTTTTTATTTCGTGATGCACTTTCATACTGGCTAGCGCCGTGCGATGACTTCTTACAACCGCAAGAAACAGTCTTTATATATATATATATATATATATATATATATATATATATATATATATATATATAGTGGGTTGCCCGAGCGATCCGTGACTTCTAACAAACGCAAGAAAGTGTCTTTGCAGCGCACGTGGCCGTTGACTGCCATCACATCCATCAGAGGTGGGGCCGCAGCATCGGTGCAGTTACTCTGTACCCACCGCTGACGAAGTGGCACTTCACTTTTTGACAATAACTTTCTATTTTTTGTGTGTGAACGCCCGTGATGGGTACACAAAGTTCACGCTGTGGTTGACTGTCTCCCAATGCACATTGAGGCATAGGCCCGTTAGCATATACTAAATTTAGGATACAGTTGTATGCGGAGAATTCGGTACCATGAATAATGGTCCCCGGTTGAACATTGGCTGCAATAATGGCGCCTAGCGTCGCCGCCTTTCGTCGGTCGACCTTGAAAAGTCACAGCACCCCTCTGGTCGCCCAGACCATGCCGAAGACCCATGATCCACGATTTTTAACAGCCGCCGTAATATTGGCAGCTTGGTGAAACGTTCTCGCCCGTCATTATTCGGCCTCGATTGCAATTTTGCTCGCCGGGAAGATGGCACTCGTCAATTTGCGCTATCTTGCCGGGGCCACCGAGTGGAGGTCGCGCCTGCAGCTCGTCCCTCACGACCTCACGGAAGTATTTCCTGCAGTCGGCGATGACGTGCTCCGACAGAGGAAACAAGTCGCCAGTCATCTCCTTCAGCAGCCATAGATATACGCTTTTGCTCGCGCAGTACGTGAGCCAAATCATTTGCCGCCTGGAGAGGTGGTCGTTCGGACGGCCGAGGGGGACCATGTTGGCGAAGTAACTTCCTTCGCCTCTCTGCCCGTGCAGTGCAGCGGTACCGTATAACTGCGAAAACTGCTTTCGGCACCTGTTACACCAGAAGGGAGCCCGGCGTCAATTCTTAGTCTTCCTATATAATGTGAGCACTTCGCCTTCGCAGTTTGGCTGGTCCTGGTTTAACCCCAGGTGCTCGCAGATGCCCCAGTACTCCAATGACGACGCCGGAACTGGCCTGGGGCTAGGGCGCTGTGGAAGAACAGTGCTTGAAGCCAGAGAGAGCCGAAGCGATCGCACGAACTTTTCCTCCGCAGCCTAGTCACACCAGTCTGTGCTCGGAAAGCATAATTTTTCCGCCACGCTGTCTCCGCAGACGAGGGCCTTCGCCTAACTTGTCACACAGCCAGCGCACTCACGTTTCGGAAAAAAAATGACACTGAAACTCTACGTTGGACATGTAGGTGAACGGATCCAGACGTTAATATTGACGCTTGCTGCCGCTGGATGCGATGACTCAGGCTGCTGCCGCCGCCGCCATGTTCGCGAGTTCAACTCGAGGGGGGTTTCGCGATGTACGAGTTTGGCATGAGTTCGCGTGTCAATCAAAACCATAGGTCACGCCCCGCGCGAGGCATGTAACTCTTGTGCGCGCGCCCACCACGGTTGGGCCACGCCCAATTTATTTTCCGGCAACAGCGACGTGGTGCGGAACTGAGAGGCATCAACAATCTTCACCGCCGACAGAAAACACGCACAGCGCACGGTCATCGGTAATGTACTGAGAGCCACTATAAAAAATAAAGCGGCGACTTTCGCTGGCTTATGCATCTATCTTCTTAGGCTGTTATAGCCCCACAACACGGTTCATTGTCTGCATTGTAGCAACGTAGCGCACAGCAAATAATTATCGGCAGGACACTGTAGCTGCTTGCAAGGCGTCGATGTGCCTTGGTAGACAACGATGCTGATCAGTGCGTAGTGCTTTCCAACGACAACGTATCGCAGCTGTTGTTTGAGATAGCTGCTCTGTCATCGGTGATGTATCGGATCCGCAGTGTCGCAAACACGGTCATCGTCGAGAAACGCTCGCTTTTTTAGACCCACTGCGATGGCATTTCTTCATCACAAGCACGGCACACTAAACAGTTGCCACACCTTCCTGCGTTCGAAGTCTAATATCCTAACTGCACAGCCATCACCCGCCAAAATACGATTGCTGCGCCTTCGTTACTATATCCATCTGCGATCGCTGTTAGCTCAGCACAGAGACAATCGGCAAGCACATTGGAGTGAACAACGCACTCAAATTCTGCGTACATGCGCACGGAGGCACCTTCAGTGGGCTAGCGATGAGAAGCGATGAATTGTGTCGCTGGGCAGCATGCTCTTCTTCGCAATGCATAGCGGAGGCTTCGCGGACGCAGATAAACGGGCGCATTTTCACTGTGCTGCTTCACTATGGACCCTAGAATACCGCACAGCCATTTTGCAGTGACAGCCGTCGCTCCCGTCTGCTAGAATGTCGTTTCAGTTGGTAAAGTGGCGGCCTTAATAGCCGCCTCAGTGAAGCACCTGCGGTGAAAAGTCATGCCACAGGGCTGCGTTGCCATTCCCCTGATGGACAGGGAATGGACAGATCTTTGCCATGACAGACTTTATCAAGAATAGCACTGCAGCGCCCCTGGCGACTGCTCACTGTATGAACTCCCTCGTGCGTGCGACCCTCTGGAATGTATCCGCTTGTAAGCTTTCGGCTCACTGTCGCCACTCGTGGCAAAAAAAGTGCAAAATATTATAATTCACTCGATGTCCCTTTGTCATCACACATTTATAGCATACCAAACGAAAAATCGATACTTTAAGAAGTAAAATGTTCGTTATTTTATTTGTTGTAATTTAAAGTATTCGACTCAGGGAAAGTGTAGGTGCAAGAATGCACCGCATGTGCCCTGTTGACGGTATTGCTGAATTCCGGAAGACTTCCCGGAAGACTTCCCGGAAGAATTCCGGAAGACTTCCCGGAAGATAGTGACTATGGGAACGAGTCACGCCAACAAGTGACTTTCAGAGATTGCCTTCGAGACAGATCGCTCGACTGGATCAGGACAGTCGCATCGACAAAGCAAGCAGTCCATGCGCAAGCTTTAACCAGCATCGGAGCTTCGGCTCACTTCAGTGGGCACGGGAAGAGCGCCTGTGGGATCATGGCTCATTTTCGCTTCTTGCGGCTTTTCTAATTCGTACAGGTTAGTAACGCATGTTCGCTATTCGCTAAGCGTACTAGCAACATATATATTTGGTTATTCCCGTGCTCCCACGCACTGTGTAGCGCATATGATGAATATGTTCATGTACTTTGCAAACTGTTGCGTTGTGGGGATGTCGAAAGCAACCCGGGTCCTGATGTGTGGCAAAATGAAGTGCTAATAAAGGCTGAGCCAAGTAGGTTGTCCCAGGGTCAAGCTGAAATTGCGACCAACGTCGCAACAGCACAGAAATCGTTCGAGGAAAAGTTGAGGCCCAATGGGGAAAAATTGATGATATGAACAAAAGGCTCAGTCTTGCACAAGGGGCAGTGAAAGGCATAGAACGCAAAGGCGATGTTTTCTGCTCACGCCTTGACGACGTCGAACACAGGGCTCGTTGTGATAACTTAATTTTCCATGGTGTTCCGGACAGCAAGGAATCATGGGCACAAAGTGAGGAAAAAATTGCAAGCCTAATGATGAAGCATATCGATCCGAATCTAAACGACAATATAATTGAACGTGCGCATCGATTGGGTGGTAGCTACCAAGAAAATAGGTATCAACCCGTCAGTGGCGCACCGACGGGGGGGGGGGATTCGGGGGTTGTAACCCCCCCCCCCCCCCCCCTGAGGCCGACTTAACTCCCCCTTTTGTTTAACCCCTTTTCTTTCCTTACGCATTTGAGTACTGCAACTAAGATGTAAGACGCGCAATCGTCTGCACACTCGCAAAAAGAGCATTTTTTCGACAATTTCCCGTGAAGAAATCGAAATTAGTGCTGTTTAGATGGTATTGGCAAACTGTCAACCCCCCCCTGGCAGAGATCCTGGGTGCGCTACTGCAACCCGTTATAGTCAAGTTCAGCCGTTTTAAGTCCTGGCAGCAAGTCCTTTCACAACGATCAAAGTTTAAATGTGGTAATGTTAACGTCATCGAAGATCCACAAGACTTGCCCGGAAAGATCCACTATCCACAAGACTTGCCCGGAAAAAAAAGTATTTGAATTTGCAAATTCATTTCCCGATTCGCCAGCCTTCGCGGTTCGGCATGATAAGTTGTATGTAGGTAACACCTGTTACATGTATGACACCGCAAGTGATAGCGTGCAGATGAGACAAACGCAAGAATAAACTTCCCGCCTCAAATAATAGTATAATCGAATTTAAGCCGTCTGATAGTAGCAATGGGCCCGCTACTAGCACTCGCAGCCGCAAAAATAATCCGCCTTTTGCTCATTCCAAACATTCTAACAAGTAACAATCAGCAGGGGGTAGGGATGATCATGTTTCTGCACTTTTCAACCTTCCTGTTCTTTTTTCCAACGTAAGAAGCGTTATGAAACACCGGAATCAGCTTAACTCTGTTGTTTCCCCGATGAATGCAAATTTAATCATACTAACCGAGACATGGCTCAACTCAAGTGTGGAAAGTACAGAAATTTTTCAGGCTAATATCACTTACGACGTGTATCGCTGCGATAGGGAAGGTGGGCAGGGTGGTGGCATGTTGATAGCCGTATCTCAAACAATTCCTTCCTTTCAAGTAAAACTTTCGTCTGCTCTAAAAACGATATGGGTGGGAATAGCAAGTAAACACACGAAGATTATTCTGGGCGTATGCTATCGCACTCCAATCTATGCGTCGCCATTCGTCGATGAATTGCATGACCTTCTCGGCTCTATCGTAACCCGGTACCCTTCGTCACCTATTTTTCTTTTTGACAACCTGAACTTTCCTAACATTAGCTGGCAGACTGGTGCTCCTTTGCTCCACCTCTTTTTAATGCTATGTCAACATTTCTTCGATTTGTGTGATCGTTTTAACTTTACGCAGGTTGTAACCAAACCTACCAGAATAACTAATGAATCAGCCAATACCTTAGACTTGGTTTCGACAACCCACCCTGGCCTCATATCGCCAATCACCTATCTTCCTGGTGTGAGTGACTATTTTTTGCTACATTTGGATATTACTATGTCATTTTCGCGTGGAACTAAGGAAGATAAATATATCCGGGACTGTAGCACGGCAGATTTTGTCGCTATTAACCAAGAAATGTCTCAGTGCTTAGATACTGTTTGTTATAATTTTGATAGGCGTAGTGTACAAGAAAACAGATTTCTTCAGAAACCTAGTCTTTGATCTCACTAAAGCGCATGTGCCCCTTCGGTGTGTACGAAGCAATCAAAATACGCCATACACGAATCTGAAACGTTTGTGTAATAAAAAGAAACGTCTTTTCCGCATGACCAAGCTACAAAACACTTTATATCGCTGGAAAGGGTATCACAGTGCAGAAGCAGAGTATACGGAAGCTGTGTATACTGATAAGAATCATTTTCATAACCATACATTACCTGAGCTTTCATCAAGGAACCCAAAGCAATTTTGGAACGTTATCATTTCTAACGAAAATACTGAACTTTCAATCAACAATGAGTCTGGTGAGCCGCTTCCAGCATCTGAATGTGCACTTTTATTTAGCAATATTTTTTCTGCCAATTTCTCGGGAAACACCGCTGTGCCTGTTGACAAAGTTGTGTGCCGTGAATATTACCCAATGTTTCCTATAATTTTTTAATCTGCTGGAATTGTGCACTAAATAATTCCTTAAAAACATCCTCATCATGTGGTACTTACAACAATAACTCAAAGTTTATGAAACAGACATGTGCATATTCTTCTCTCTTTTAGCACAAGATCTTTCAGCAGTCTCTTGATGAAGGAATCTTGCCGCTCGATTGGAAAATTGGTAAGGTAGTTCCAATACATAAGTCTGGCAATAAACACTGCGCTCTTAACTACCGGCACATCTGATTAACAAGCATTCTGTGTAAACTTATGGAACATATAGTGTACTCACATATAGCTAATCTTTTAGAATCTAATTCATTTTTGCATCGGCCCAACATGGTTTTAGGCGTACATTTTCCTGTGAAACCCAGTTACTTCTGTTCACTCATCATCTGCACACTATATTTCACAAACACTCTAGGATAGACTCCATTTTTTTTACCTTGCGAAGGCCTTTGGAAAAGGTAATCACGCCTTATTAATGTTAAAACTCTCACTCAATCTCGACTGAAACATACAGTCTTTGCTCAAATGCTTTCTAACAAACCGCCTCCAGTACGTCACAATTAATGGTCATAACTCACCTGAAATACGTGTAACATTAGGAGTACCACAAGATTCAGTTTTAGGCCCACTTTTGTTTTTAATATACATTAATGATTTGCCTAACTGCGTTTCTTCTTCTGTGCATTTGTAAGACGACGACTGTGTACTTTACAGGGAAATACATAACGATAACGACAAAAATATCTTGCAGACACTTAAATAACATTTCAAGTGGGTGTAATAACTGGCTCATGAATTTAAATCCTAACAAATGCAAACTAATGACTATTTCTCGGCAGTACGATAGCTCCTCAACGTACAAACTAGGTGACATCGAACTCGACCATGTATTATCATACCGGAACTTGGAGGTTACTATTACCTAGAATATAACATGGAATACTCATATTATTATGATCAGTAACAGTGCTAACCGCACATTGGGATACTTACGACGTAACTTCAATACAGTCGCACCTGCCCTTAAAATGCTTATATACAAAACTCTTGTGCGCTCGAAGTTACAATACGGCGCTGGAATCTGGAACCCTCATCATGCAAATTTAATTAGGTCTCTAAAATTATTTCAGAATAATGCCGCACTTTTCATTCTTTCAAATTACCATCGTACAGCAAGTCTAACAGCATTGAAACAAGCTCTATCACTGTCATTTCTGTCACTGCATCGTATTTTCGCCTTTGCCTCTTTCATACGGTCTTCCATCATTAATCACAACGCACCGAGCTTATCACGCCACCCACTTATCGCCTATCCCGGATTGACCATAAACACAAAGTTAAAGGCATTTTTTGCAAAACAAGCACATTTTATTTTTCTTTCATACCCCACACATCAAACTATTGGAACCACCTACCTGACGACATTGTTTTCATTTCTGATCATTCTCTTTCTTTCCATTCTTTATCTACGCACCTGTAATGTGGTAGCACTGCTTAATCATCTCATGTATCTCTCCGCCCCACTCCTTTCTGTCTTTTTTTTTACACCTGTCGCGACGCCTGCAATTTCTTTGCTTTTTCACGTTTTTCTTTCTCATGTTTTTTTCTCCCTTTGCCAAATTTCTGTTACGTTCATATTTTACCACTAGTATTGTATACAATGATGTGTTTATTTCTGTTCTGTTCACTTCAATTATATTTGTTTTAGTGCCATTCTGTTATATTTCATTTCAATTTTACAATTTGTCGCTAATACTGTATAAACGCTCCATGTTTTATTCTGTTCTTTTCTTTATTTATATGTTACCCACTCCCCTCTGCAAAGCCTCGGCGATTGAGGGTTTCGCAGATAAATAAATAAATAAATAATACATAAACTCGGAGCCTTAGATTGATGCAGAAGTCAAAATACATTTGCTGCTTTCATGCCGGCCACGTAAGATCGGCTACACTATCACCTTGGCGTCAAAAAGTGGTCTGCTGGAGACGTCTCTAAGCTCTACAAAATTGCCGGTCTCGTGAGAAGTCCTTAGAGAAATTGCCCAGAAATCTGGAAACCCCCTTTACCTCTCTACATTTGTTTCATTCTGCAGAACGACATGCAGACCACCACGAGTGTACTCCTGGGTGTCGGGAGAGAGCGGAGCCGGCAGCGTAGAAACGTCGTGAGTCGAGCTCAAAGTGGCATACGAGGCTCGCGTCTTTGCGCTAGCCATCCCTTGATCAAACAGCCGATGTGTCACTCCCCTTTCCCGCAGCATCTGCGACGTTTGAAACGAAGATGTTCAGGGCTTTTCCAGATAATATTTTGTGCGGCGGCCGTGGCTGTGGATAATAGAGGCGGGATTGTGTGGTGACATGATCAGTAAGGATCGCCAGCCCGCAAATAATCAACACGCAGCGTGCATCGCAACTCAAAGCTGCCACGTGGCAAGGCCGTCGAAATGTGCAGCAGCATGCCGACATAGGTAGAGATGCCACAGCATACCATACCATTTCAAGGATACGGTGGATAATATAGAGGTTCCAAGCTCCGGTATAATGAATCGTTCGAAAAGGACTAGGTAAAGTGAACGAATTATATTGGGTATACTGACTCGTTTGCAAAGCCATTAGCAGAATTATGCCAGTGGCAAACGAAACACTTGAAACTTCCGAGCGGCGTGGGAATCGCTATATTATGCTTCATTATAGTTATTGTAAGTACTGTCATGATGTACGAATTACCATGAATTGGCATACGCTTTAAAGCACTACAAGTGTTATTTGTATGAGATTAGGTTAAGATTTGCTCCATAATCTATAACGTATTGTGAAGTGGGAAACAGTACGCATGACGAGCACTGACAGCACATAGACAATAAAGCGTATATATATGTTTGACTTGAAGCGCAAAAAACGGGCATAGAAGAAAGGAACACCAGACAGGACGAGAGCTATAACTTCAGTTTGAAATTAGTGGTCGTTCTGTCTGCTGTTCCTTTCTTCTGTCCCCGTCTTTTTTTAGCGCTTCAAGTCAAGTATGCAGTCTCACAAACTCGCACATATTCCAGCTCTTACAGACAATAAAGTGTGTTGTGTACTCGTTCTCAGGCCTCGCCTTGTCGCGCTGTTTTCCACTTCAAAAGCGTGCAACCCCAACTAGCCCAACGCCACAATGACGTCATTTTCACGCAGGAATGTTCCTTCTCCCGACGTACAATACGTCTGCAAGACAAGACAGCGAATGAATGTTAGAATGCACGGGTATCACATCAGAGGTAGTTTTCAAGAAAGTAATAAGTCGCAGCGTATACAGAGCGCGACGGCAGTTCTCTCAGAGACAAAGTACAGAGTCATATCTCAGCCGCAAGTTCAACACACTGCAACGAACAAGGAAATACGTTTCAAAGGTAGCTCTGGTGCAGTGGGCATGGGGGCGGCAATTGCGATAGCCTGGCTAAAGTTTTCTTATTTCTTCACTCCGCAGGCTATAGCACGCTGCTTGATAGCACCTTGCTTCTTGGTCACTGTCGATTCCTAACTGCGCCTACCTGACCGGTTTCCTGATTTTGAAGTCATGCGCCATGAATGTTATCCGGCGCGTACCAACGCTGAGCTACCAGTGACACCACTTTCAACGAACTCAAATTCCGCAGCGCCGACGATGGAATCGATTCCCGGAGCGTACTTATATGGCTCGACCGTCTCTTATACTTTCGGCGTACCTGAGAGCCGCCACCGTGACTTCATGGCTAAACCCTTCGCTTTTCTCGCTCCGCAGGTGAGCAACCTTATTTCCATTTACGCTCAGATGAGCGACAACCGGTTTTACACCTGCCTTCAAGTCCACGGATAGCTTGTGAAACGCTGTCTCTGTCTATCGATTCCGCCCGTCGCCTAGTGTGTTCAGGTAAAATCATGGCCAACGCTCCAATCCCATAACACTCAAACAGACTGTGCTTATGACCATTCGTCCAAACTTCTTTTGTGCTGCAGGTGCTTGATAAAATAAAGAACCGCATTAAACATCTCGCTAAAGTACGTGACGACTTTCACAAAGTCGTGAAAGATCGGACTAAAGAACCTGTACTCCGACATCAACACAATCAAAACCTTTCAAAAACTGCTGTAGTATCACCGGCTGACGTAGTAGTGCGTCTTGATTCGCTGTAGTTAAAGAAACAAACTGCTAAAACAAGCTTTAAACAAAACTAAAACAAAATATCATCATCCAGATGATATTTCTACCATTACGATTTCTCCCCGGTGCTTTAGTTCACATCAAGGGCTTTTGCAGTCTCACCTAGACGACCTAGAGGATTCCTCGAGAAGCAATAACCTTCTCCTTCGATGCATTCCAGACGAGCGCGAAACATCGGACCAACCAGAGAAAAGGTGATCCACGTGCTGTCTGTCGCCCTGAAAATTGACCTTCTAGAAAGTGCGATTGAACGCGCGCACTAGTTAGGTACCTACTCGGGAACAAAGCGCCTCGCAATTAAATCAGACTGCTGTCTTTACAGATAGTATTGAAAAACAAAATACTTTGCGCGCGGTCAACGCTAAAAGACAGTATTTTCGTGGTCGAAGACTAACACCCGTAATCTCAAAAAAAAAAAAACATGAAGAGAAGTTGCCAGAAACATACTCCGAATTGCCCACGTTCCAGCTACGTTATAAGAAACTCATTGTCAACAATAAAAATTACAATATTGACTTGAAAAACCATACCGTTAAAAAAGCCTAAACGTCCATGGCCATATGAACGCTGACGAGCCGGTTATCCTTCCTAGATCGTGTTTCGCCTCACAGGACTAATAGCTCGGGTGTGTTACAAGAAAACGCAAGAGGGACTGCATTTTAAGCCTATGTTAAAAGCCTAACTAATTAACGTGACCCAATGAACTCTACTATTGACACATTCACTTCAGACGCCATAGAACTTACATGGCTTCATTATAAATAGACAAAAGACGAGTATTCCACGATTCACCGCAATTAATAGTTTAAAGACACGATCGCGAATTCCGGCAAGGTGGTGGTGTTTTGTTGGCTATGTTACAAAACATGTCATGTTATCATATTCCCGTTAAAAAAACCTCGAAACTGTTCGAGCACGTGCTTCACTGGGCAGGACATTTTTTTCTTTACGTTATAGTGACTCGGGGATGTCCCTAAGGTCATGAGTCAAACCACCCCTTCCCTAGCGCTGGTTTAACGCTTGTTAAATTGTTGTACTTTGGTCATCACTTTACGTATTGGTGGGCACACGAGGATGCCCAATCTGATAGTCGCGTTGAGTAGCCAGAAGGTGATGCACTTTGTGGCCTGTATGTCGACAGTGCTGCTCTTCTGTGTCACCTGTCATTTGGCCGTGGTCTTCTCTGTGATCACGTTATCAAAATTACTTATCGCCGGCAATACCTCCTAAGTTGACATGGTTCTCCAGGAAAGTGCGCTGACGCTCATCACGAGGTGTTGCTGAACTATGTTGTCGTCGCTAGAAATATCCACGAACAATGTGTGTTGCACACCCGCCGCCTCTAAGCGGTAGTCGTAGCGGTAAATCTGGTTTGTTGGCTAGCCTGGCAGGAACGCGCCTTTCCGGGAAGTTTCCGTGTGATGAGCAAAGCGAGCGAAATGAACTACAATGGTTTGAAGATTGGAAAAGAAGACGAGATCCAAGAGTTGAGCACAAGAGTACGTGAGGCAAGAAATTATGACTGAACTCAACTCAGGCTCACCTTCGACGGTAATGCGAATAGCAATCGAGCAATGTAGGAACAAAACATTTTCCTGAATTCAAGTTTATTTACCACGTGTGCTGGTGATTCTGAGGCTTTCGTTTGTTGGACTACACATCACATACTTCGATATCATCCCACTTTGCTATGACACTAGCTTGCTAAGGTCGCTTGTCACCATGGATGCATGACGACGACTGTATGACAATGGTTAAGCCATGAGGCAATGACGAAGAAGGAAGTATATCAATGGAACGACAAAGGCGTATAACTACGACTTCATGACGACAATGAGTTGTCGATTCCTAAATTATGACGATAGTACAACGACATCGTAACGACGACGACATGAGAAAGATGAGATGACAACGACTCTAACGACAATGGCGTGACGACAAGGGTATGGCGTCAACCGGATTAAGACGCAGGAATGACAACTATGGTAAGACCAAGACGACGAGGGTATGACAACGGATGTATAAGAGTCCGTGTGATGACGACGCAATTACGACGATAGTATGACAAAGGTGGCATAATCACGATTGAATGATGACAGCATGATTATCATGAAATAACGACAAAGAATTACCTCACTGCTCTGGATTTATTGAAATACGCTAGTGAAATTGTTCACATTATGGAATCGGTTTTCCCCTAAGGAAAGGAGCCCAAAACTGCCATTAAAACTGCGTTGGCGCTATGCCTTCTCGCAAATTATTTAAAAAACTCTAGTAACATTGTAGACGTGTCCTGCTCATTGAGGTCACGTGGCACTTTTGCATGATTGCGGTATACCTGCCGACCAGCACACCTGACAATTACGCTAGTGAAGCCGCGGAGGGGGTGGGGCAGATCATTTAAAACAAACAGAAGGTAAAGTGACGAATAAATTATCACCTTCAATAAAGCAACCTCATTGCTTTTAGCGAATGTTTGTCACTCGTTGTGGCGGTTGCCTGTCGGCGCTCGTTAGGCCTAATATTCAGAAATAATAATAATCCTTGTTAATCCTTAAGTTGGCCTTCAATTTGCTTCCAAATTGTAGTTTTGTCGTATGTTGCAATGAACTATCTCAAGACGTAGTAAAAGGCCTGAAATTGAGAATCGGCGAAGTTGGAGGAAGAGCCAACGAAAGGCTGTCGTTTTAAAAGATGGTTCACCTTGCGTGGCTCAGACCGATAGCTGTTAGTCAGTGGATATCACCTAGTCAGTGGATGTAATCTTTACGTCGTCGATAGTCACGTAACTGCGCTAAAAGTTTGTTGGTTACTGCATTTACTTAATTTGCGTGAAAAAGAACACATATCTTCTTTTCTGACTTCCGCCGCTTTCGATAACATTGTTTGCAAAGAATGTCACTTTCATCTTGAATGCACTAACTTCAATAATTTTAGGCAGTCTTATAAAAATACCCGGACTAAGAATTTCTCTTTCGCATAGGTGTAGGATGGCGCTGTTTTCTCTTTATCGACATTCAACCGCTCGAACTTAGAAGAAAGAAACATACATTTGAATTCCGGCAACTACTTCATGGTAACGATATGTACCACGATTCATCACCATATATATCAGAGTTATCTGCCAGAGCTACTCGTCATGAGGGTTGCGATGTAGGCTTGTTGGCAATGCATTTTGGAGGGTTTACTGTAGTGCGATTAAAAGGCAGGACAAAAGAAGACACACAGCGCCAACTTCCAACAATGTTTATTATCGAAGACCAGGTCGTACTTATACACTCAGCCATCATGAGTCACAGCCACGCGAACAAATAAACATTCAAAGCGAAAGAATGTTTTATACAGTGATATCTTAAGTCATGCGCAAAAATTTCAAATCTTTATCAGAGAGAGCCAATGACGGTTTACTAATGCAGGATTTCCACAAGGCAGCAATCTGTTCAGCTTCTATTATAAGTCTAGTAAGTTCACACCTGCTTCTACCAGTAATGGCTGTTGACTCATAGAGAGGAGAGCAGTGATGCGGCTTACAATGAAGTGAGAGAAACCCATCTGATGCAACTTAGTCGCCCTTATTTTTCTGTTCACGCAACTTATCATTATTGCATCTACCCGACTTCCCGACGTAATGATTTCAACATGATAATCGTAGGCGATACACAATCGAAATCTTGCAATCTCGAAACTTTTTTCTGTGTGTTACTTGGCAGCTAAGAGCATTTTCTTTCTTCTCCGGTCTTGTTTTCCTGCAGAAGCTGATTAGTTTGTTAGCTGCTGAAAAAACCACATCAGTGTTACCTCGTCGTGCAATTTCCTTGAGGTCGTGCGACAACCGGTGGGTAATGGGTATAACTGTTGGTCTTTTGTTGTCCTATCACTCAACCTATTTTAAATCGGTAAAAAAAATTTGCGTACCTTGCACTAGTGGTGCAAGGCTAAAGAAACAGCGGAGCTGACGGGCGCCTAGCTGGTCCTGGCCTTACGGGTTATGCTTTTCCGAAATTTATTGAATATTGATCGATTAATAATTACCTATTGATTGGCTACCAATTGGCTATCGCAAGGTGAAGCAAGGCGCAGCTGTGCGCAGTGACGTCATCGCTTGCGCGGCAGCGGAGGAGCTAGTCGAAGCGAGGCGCAGCTGTGCGCAGTGACGTCATCGCTAGGAAAGTTCTTGCGAACGCTACGCGGGGAAGCGAAAAGCTTAAACAGCTCCGCTGTTAGAAGAGGAATTGCGAAAATGTGTTTCACTAACGCACTTAATAAATGCCGCCATCATTGCACCGACAAACCATTGAAACAGGCAATGCGCCTACATGTTGCCGGTTTTCCCAGTCAAGTTCTGCTATCAATTGTAGAAGGAATGCTAAGGCAAGCGCAGTAATCGGGGACCTCTGTACGTGTGCAGGAAAATAGTAACCGTGAGAAAGAAAGACCAACAGTTGTACCCTATATCCACCGGTTATCGCACAACCTAAAGGAAATTGCACGACGAGGTAACACTGATGTGGTTTTTTCCGCACCTAACAAACTAATCAGCTTGTGCAGGAAAACAAGACCGGAGAAGAAAGTAGTCTTAGCTGCCAAGTAACACACATAAAAAAGTATTTAGATTTAAAGACTTCGTTTGTATATCGCATACCCTCCTCATCATGTGGAAAGCATTACGTCGGGCAGTCACGCAGATGCATTAATGATAGGTTGCGTCAGCAGAAAAATAAGGTCGACAAAGTTGCATCGGATGGGTCTTTCAATTCACTGTAATCAGCATCATTGCTCTCGTCTCTATGAGTCAACAAACATTACTATTAGAAGTGCGAACTTACCAGACTTATAAGAAATCATGATTGCTGCCTTGGGGAAATCCTCTATCAGTAAACCATCATTGGCTGTCTTTGATAAAGAATCGATAATTTCCCGCATGCCTTAAGATATCACTGTATAAGAAAAATTTCGATTTGAATGAATAACGATTCACGTGGCTGTGACTCACGATGGCTGAGTGTATAAGTATGACCTGGACTTCGATAATAAACATTGTTGGAAGTTAGCGCTGTGTGTCTTCTTTTGTCCTGTCTTTTAATCGCACTACAGTAAACCCTCCCACAGCTATTCAGTCACCATAGGCGGGATGTGTTGACACCACACTTTCTCTCCGTCCACCTCTCAAGAGCAAACACTTACAAATATTCTTATTCTCCGTGCTGAAACAGAATTGAGTTTTTTTAGCTTAATCCAGATGATAATCTTGTATCAATATTTTCCTGCTTTTTATTTCTTTTATGTAATTCAGTGTCGCGCTTATTGCATTGTATGTACAATTGGTTGCTGCCACTCCTTGGAACATGTATTTGCAGCATTGAATAAAAAATAAATAAATAAAGCACAGCTCTAATATCCACAAAAATATCTAGTGTTTTCAGGGTGGCCCATCTCTTTGTCCTGTATTTTCTTTTTTTTTTTCGTCGTGTCGCGATTTGACTCCTAACATTTACGTTCGACTCTTAAGTTCGAAACGATTATTTTTCAGTGGAATGAAAATGCGAAACAAGGTTCTGAAACGTGACATCTACGCAAGAGCTAATCCACCTTTTCGCTTTCGAACTAAGGACTGAGTTTGATAGACTAAAACTTCTGTTTCTATTTATTCATAATCAGGTTAAAATGAATTTATCGAAATTCTGTGTAATTTATTCCGATCAACGCTCTAGACACAGGCACAATTTATACATACAGTCGCCAGTTACTAGGAATGATACATTCAAATATAGCTTTTCTTCCCAGGGCGAATAAAGAGTGGAATTAATTATTAATTAGGTTGTCATACCTTCCTCCGTCAGTGCTTTTACGGCTGGTTTAGAGACTCTTATCTTTTCTGGTATGAATGCGTCTTAGCATGTATGCGTGCTTCTAATGCGCATAAAACAATTATATTTTGCCTTTGTTCACCACAAGTCCCATTATATCATAGGTACTGCCATTGTACTGCCTTGCCATTTTTAGCTTGACATGTAGCAAAATTGTGTATCTTTTCTTGTAATTTTTTTCACTCCTCTAAAAGCCCTATTATTAAAATTAAATTATGGGGTTTTACGTGCCAAAACCAGTTCTGATTATGAGGCACGCCGTAGTGGGGGACTCCGGAAATTTGGACCACCTGGGGTTCTTTAACGTGCACCTAAATCTAAGTACACG
This sequence comes from Dermacentor silvarum, assembly GCF_013339745.2. Taxonomy (NCBI): domain Eukaryota; kingdom Metazoa; phylum Arthropoda; class Arachnida; order Ixodida; family Ixodidae; genus Dermacentor; species Dermacentor silvarum. The sequence continues at coordinate 47,609,272 of NC_051162.1, read as the reverse complement.
GGTGTTTTCGCATTTCGCCCCCATCGAAATGCGGCCGCCGTGGCCGGGATTCGATCCCGCGACCTCGTGCCTATCAGCCCCCCCCCCCCCCCCCCCTGACAGTACAAATCAAGGAAGCAAGACCTAACAAAGCTTGCCAAACTTTGAGAATATCGGGCAAGGAGCGTAAGCAAGCTCCGAGATTTGGCTGTTGCGCATTGTTGGAATATTTATCAGTATTACTGCCGCAGCAGTTGCGGGTGTAGAGGATAATCCATAAAATACGTCACAAACCTTCCTAATGGTATGTTGGTGTAATTTCTAGTACGGTCTTCTCTAAAGAATATAACAAAAGACATCCTTCGTAGAATTAAATATAATTACCTGTATAATTACCGAACGCATGATGTGATGAGTGCCACAACTGTAATTACGTAGAATGATATTGTTGTCATATAGTGGCTCAGGTAACATATTTACCACAGTGTCTACATTATAGTTTGCATGGACTCTATAATGAGCAAATGACGAGTCACTGCTATAGAATACAATTTGAGCACACATAGGAAAAGTAATGTAATTGGTCTCCTACGGACAGAACTTGGACGTTGAGTACTTAAGTCTAATTTCATATGGATATATACGAGTACATCTTCCGAAGTAAAAAATCAGCATTTGTGGTTATGTTTATAGTGATAGCAGTTATATGGCGACACTATAGCCACATTGTTGACGTAGGCGTTGCTATGAGGTTCCGCATGAATTCCAATTGCGACAAGATCCTATCACGCACGCGCACCGTATGCTGTAGGTTCTATGGGAATAATTAGGGGCCCGACGCACAGCTAATGTTGGATGCCACGTGATAAAGCGCGCACAAGGTGGGGAAGGGGTGAGATGGGCTAAGCAGGCAAGGTGGGTGCGCCGACCAGGCGTCTCCTCCTGCGGTGCGTCGAACGCGCCCTATCTTGGAGGCATTCTACGGTAGGTGCAAAGGTGGCGGATGCACGCGCGGGGTCTTCCCGTGCGCCTAGGGCTGAAATACGCGTTGTCTGATGTTTCGCAGACACGTTGACGCAGCTGAACATGTCACTGACTTCTGTTTGAGCTTTTCCTCAGGCCAGGGTTTGACAGCGACTGTTCTCGGTCACATTGTGAGATCGGTTCATGTTAGGCTGTGAGCGTGCGACGCATGTTTGATAATTTAATCGGTAAGCGAATTGTAACTGCCATTTTTACGGTCGACAACAATATGAACAATTTATGACACAACTATGAGTCTGTGTTGTTGGGCAGCATCGTGCACTCTAGCACCCTTCCTCGTGGTGGTATGATAGCCCCATGCCGTGTGCGAGGCGTTGAAGTCCCCCACTATTATGACTTGGTGGCCATTCGTGGACTTCTTCATTTTTCGTAGAAAATGATCGAAGTCCGGTAACTGGTCCCGAGGGGGCTGTACAGGCTCGCCACTAATAGGCTTTTCTGCGTCTTTCGTTCCGGTAAAACCTCGTTTAGGGTCTGGGTGTTCTCTGTGTCGTGTTCTTGCGCCGTGAGAGTTTTCTTGACCAGTATGGCAGTGCGTTGGGTGTGTGCGTAAGTGGTGTGTCCTTGAAGTCGGACATTCTGCGTGTTGGTTTCCTGTAGTGCTATGACGTCGGGTTGATTCAGCTTGATGAATTCTTGCGGGCTTCCGTGTCGAGGGCCGTACGATCGACAGTTCCATTGCCATATGCGTATAGTTGAATGCTGGTTCTTCGCGTTGTGGTTAGTGGTGGCCACCGTCGATACATTCGAATTCGCGTCGGCGATCGCGAGTGGGCGAGATGGAGCGAGAGTCGCAGTGGCTGTTCGCCCGCGCTTTCTTCCGAGTCGTGTGGCGCGAATTGTCGAGCTGTGCATTGGTGACGTAGTTTTTCTTTACATGCGCGATAAAATTGTTTAGCTGCGGCGCGATCCCATCGATCTTGGCGTTTAGCGTGGCAATCTTGTTTTCGAAGTTTGCGGCTGTTTTTTCGACTGCTGATTGAACAATTTTTTCCATCGTGGCGTGAATGTTGTTCATAAAGGCTTCTTGAAATATGAGGCACTTTGCATCTACTATGGCTTCGACATCCGCCTTGGTCAACGTCGTTCCCGACTGTCGGTTAATGTTTTCGAGCTCCTGACATTTTTGATGCAGCTTGTCTGTGAGTTCTTGCTGTTCCTTGCATTTTTGGAGCAGTTTGTCGGTGAGCTCTTGCTGTCTCTGTTGACTGCGGAGTAGTTTGTAGATGCGGTTTTGCTGGCTTTGCAATTGACTGTGCTGATTCTGCAGTTTGCTCTGCTGGTTCTGCTGTTTGTTTTCGAGGACTCTTACGGCTATGGCTTCGGTCGACGAGGAGTCCAAGCTGCTCGTACCACTCGAGGCGCTCGAGCCACTTGCCACGTAGGCGTAGCTCGCGCGCTTGACCGAGCGGGAGCGCGAGCGAGAGCGAGAGCGGGAGCGCGAGGCATTTCGCAGTATTTACTTGGACCTGTTGCGCCTTGGGGAGCTGCCGGCACTGATACTGCTAGAGCTGGTGGCCGAGGTGCTCAGCTGCGGAAACTCTTCACTGCTGGAGCTCCAGCGGTTGTCTCTTTCTTGGAGCCTGCTGAGGCGCTGTTGCCGTATATTGTAGGGTGGTGGGCTTTGCTTGAGTCTCTTCTTGCACTCTGTACTTGCAGTTTCGTGCCCTTCTCCACAGAGCTTGCAGGTTGGTTTGCAATCGTGGTTTTGTGGTCGTCCGGTCTTGCCGCATTTGCAGCAGAAATCTGGGACCGTTCTTGTACAGACGTCTTGACGGTGTCCCGTGGTGCCACAGGTGCGGCAGTACTGCACTGACTTTCGATATGGTCTGCAGCGGAAATCAACGCTCTGGAAGATGATGTAGTAGGGAATGTGCGGTCCTTCGAAGAATTCGACTGCCGCGGTCGAATGACCCAGCATTCTGCCGTGAAGAACGGTGTATTTTGCCGGTGCTCGGACTCCTGCCATGAGTTCTGCGGTGCTCGTTCCGGGTATGAGGCCATTGATGACGCCTCTCGAGACGTCATCAGGGGCTCGTATGTTGCCTTTGACGTTGTGATAAGTGCCTCCAAGCTGTATTTTGTTGATGCTGACCAGCATCTTGGCGTCTTCCTTGTCGGCCGTGCTTGCGATGATTAAATTTTCGATTCTCTGTAATTGCACGCGTACTTTGTCATTGATGTCTTGCTGCGATAGTCCACTCGCTCGGCCGATGGCGTGCATAACTGCAACGGTGTTCCATTTGGCGAGGCCGAGACCTGCTTGCGGGCGGTAGACGATCTTAAAGTCGTCTAGTGGCAGGGGCGCCATCCTAGGTCTCTAATGAGCGGACATCCGCTCATTAGTTGGTTTGGTTGCCGGCGTCTTTAAATTTGTGGTGTCCTTCTTGCCCTTCTTGCTCCTCGTGAGACAGGCGCTTTCCGCTTCGATTGTTCTGCCGCTTTCTGCATCATAGTAAATAAGAGTCTTAGTGGGCTTATGCAAATTGTGCCATGATTATTATGTTACTGGCTACCAAATTGAGAAAGCAAGTGCATTTTAAATGTTATTTACTGTAATGATTGTATATTATTTATTTTCTATTTATTTCAATTTTGAGAAATGTTTTACTTTAGGGCCACGCAAACGTTACACCTCTCAGTATTCAGTTTAGTTATTGTATCAAGCTGCTGGCAGTTTGTAGATTGCGATAGGAATTTTTTGATCTCAAGGCACACATGGCTGCACAGTTAACAAATGTTTGGCTTCAATAAACAATTCATCTAGAAAAAAATGCTTTTTTGCCCACATCAATTTTGAGCGGTTGATTTCGTGAAGGAGTATTGATTTTGTGTGTTAAGCCAATTCAAAAACTAGCATAATGGTTCTGCTAGCAGCTAATAAATGCTTTCTTACAGGCTATATCTAATAGTGTGGTTTTGATCACTGGGTGACCCAGGTCTGCAATACAGAAGTGCCTGCATTTAAGTTTGTCCCTGTCCTCTAGTATGCAAGGATCACATCAATATGGCATGAATGGTAATGCTCTCAGACTCCATGTAGCTCAGCGGTATTTAAAGAAAAGTCTAGTGCAGTTTTCAACACTACTCACCAAACAGCATATTTCAGTGGGCTCTCAAGTGATTTCAATAGTGACGTTCAACACTGCTCCTATAATATTTAAATGGTGTTGCAATATTGGCTAACATTGCACGTTGGGCTTGTTGGTATAACATAATGGAGGCAAAAGGCGTAGCGCATCAAAAACAGAACGCAAGAGGAAGAACACAGACAACACACGTTTGGCACTTAACGTGTGTGTTGTCTGTGTTCTTCCTCTTGTGTCCTGTTTCTGATAGGTAGCGCTGTTTGCCTCCATCAAGCAATATTGACATTTAACACATCCAATAATACTTCAATAGGGTTTCAATATTAATGTTCAACAATGCTGCAATAATATCTCAATGTGGTTTCGATATTGATGTTTAATACTGCTCCAATAATATTTCAATGGGGTTTCAATATTCACATTCAACGCAGTTCCAACATTATGTCAATGGGGTTTCAATATTGGCTTTCAACATATTTCAACAATGTCTCAACAGGTTTTCAATATTGACATTCAACACTTCTTCAACAGTTCTTCAATGGGCTTTCAATATAGGCATTCAACATGGTATCAACAATCCATCAATGACTTCTAAAATTGAAACGACCCAATGATGTTTCAACAAAAGGTCGCGGGCCAATTTTCAACACCTAGTCAACAATTTCCTCAATAATGTTTCAACAAAGCCTCAATGTACTTTCAATGCTATTTTTTGAGATTGACCAATGACTTTTCAACAACATCTCAAGAATTTTTTTTCGTAAGGGTTAATTAGGACTAGTTATGTAATTAGGCGGAATACAAAAATAATCTGAGTATCTATCTCCAAGCGATGGCAAACAACGTTACCTTGGTTCTGTCCAGATAAGCCAGCCGTAAAACGTGCGCGTTTCCCGAAAAGCCGGGCCGCGCCGTAGCCATGGCCACCAGCAACCAACTCGCGGAGCATCGCGCACTATGCTCTGGAGTTCTAGAGAAAGAGAAAACAAGAGCGAGAGAGAGTGTGGGTGTCGCGCGCTATGCTAGGGAGAGAGAAAGAGAAAATGAGAGCGAGAGAGAGAAACTAATTTGAGCAGCACCAACGAGGCAATGCGCAGAGGTGCTGCCGACGCCGCCCTTCTCCATTTCCCAGCATTAGCGCCGAACTAGCCACCGTAGCCGAACGCTCGCGGTGTCCAATACTGCAGCAGGCGCCTCTGGCGGCAGCTCGGCCGAGGTCAGGTCAGCTCCGCATTACTGCGCATGTGCCGTGACGTCATCCCAGCTTTTCGTCTGCTCCGCGCTGCCCGTACACTGTGCATAGCTTTCGCCCCACTTCCCCTACGTGTGCTCAGACTGCATGTGCTTCGGGAGGTGTTCGCCGATGCCACCGACCCCGAGGAAATGCTTATATACTTCGTATAACTTAACATCACTTCGTATAGCCATGACCAGCTAGGAACCGATCAGCTCTGCGGTGTCTTTAGCCTTGCGCCACTAGTTGAAGCTACCCCATTTTTTTTTACTTTATGTAAATGGCGTTGTCAACGTAGTACTACCAGGAACTCAAATTAGACTGTTGGCGGATGATTGTGTGCTTTTTCGTCAAGGTACTTGTAATAATATTGAACAGAGAGAGAGAAATAGAAGAGAGGAAAGGCAGGGAGGTTAACAAGACGCACGTCTGGTTTGCTACCCTGCACTGGGGAAAGGGGGTATAGGTATGAAAAGAGAGACAAAGGAAATAGAGAGAGCACAGTTTCGCGCACATTTGAGACTTCGCACGGAGTCTACAGACGGTCGCCAAGACCTGTCGACTTGAGGTAGTGGAACAAGGCTTTCGTGGCTTTCTATGCCATCGACGCATACGGCCATGGTCCAAGGATCTTCATTTCCGAAAATGGTTGAGAATCCAGCCGGTTCAATGCTGTCCGGAGAGCTTCACGCTCGACGTCGAACTGGGGACAGAGACATAAGACGTGTTCAATCGTTTCACTGGTTCCACAAGAGTCGCACATGGGCGTATCCCCCATTCCAATGCGGAACGAGTAGGCCTTTGTAAATGCCACCCCGAGCCAGAGGCGGCACAATACTGTGGCCTCAGAGCGGGAAATGTTTGATGGCATTTGAAGCTTCAAGGATGGGTCAATTTTATGGAGATGGCACTTCGGGTTAAGAGAAGACCAATATTTGTGTGTCATAGCTTTAGCCACGAAAAGAAGTTTTCCTGCAGCGTCGGTCCTGGATAAGGGGATTGGGACTGGTCGGCCTTCCAGATGAGCAGACCGGGCGGCTTCGTCGGCGAGGTCATTACCAGCAATGCTGGTATGTCCCGGTAGCCACTGAAATATAATTTCATGTCCTCTAGTGATAGCTTGATGGTGGTCTTCTCTTATCTCATATACCAGCTCCTCATGAGTCCTGTGATAAATGGCAAAATGCAGACTCTGAAGTGCTGCCTTAGAATCACAAAATATGACCCATTTCTGAGGTGTCTCTTGCAGGAGGTATTGTACAGCAGCACGCAGGGCAGCAAGCTCTGCCGCCGTTGATGTTGTGACGTGTGACAGTTTGAACTTTAGTGTGGTTTTCGTAGCCGGAATGACAACGGCACCTGAAGAATTGGTAGATGAGACGGAACCATCGGTATAGATGTGTATTCGGTCCAAGTAGGTCTCATTCATTAATAGCAGCGTCATCTGTTGCAGAGCTATTCTTGGGTGATTGGCCTTCTTCTTTACGCCAGGAATACTTAGGCGCACCTGAGGCTGTTGCAGGCACCACAAGGGGAATGAAGGCCTTGCTGCTGGGGTATATACTGATGGAAGGCAATCTTGATTGGTGACAATAACTTCAGAAAACGTGGAACGAGGTCTCTGCGAAGGCAAAAACGCCAAGTGATGATCGGGGACGCGGGAAAGATGACGGATATGCGCCCTGAGACAATCCACTGCAACGTATGTTTGGATCGGATGATCTTTGGCGAGGACGATTGTTGCAGGTGTTGACGCACCGCGAGGAAGTCCTAGGCAAGTGCGCAATGGTTGGCCCTGTAAGCTCTCCAACGAGCGAACATTTGACTTGCACGTATTGGACAACACTGGAAGGCTGTAGCGTAGGTATCCTAGAAATAGAAAAGAGCGATGGAACGAAAAATCCTAGGAGTAACGTTAAGAGACAGGAAGAGAGCGGTGTGGATCCGAGAACAAACGGGGGTAGACGATATTCTAGTTGACATTAAGCGGAAGAAATGGAGCTGGGCAGGCCATGTAATGCGTAGGATGGATAACCGGTGGACCATTAGGGTTACAGAATGGATACCAAGAGAAGGGAAGCGCAGTCGAGGACGGCAGAAAGTCAGGTGGGATGATGAGGTTAGGAAATTCGCAGGCGCAAGTTGGTATACGCTAGCGCAAGACAGGGGTAATTGGAGATCGCAGGGAGAGGCCTTCGTCTTGCAGTGGACATAAATATAGGCTGATGATGATGATGATGACAACTGAAGCATGGAGCGTACAGATGTGCCCCATGTTTTCCCGCACATGAATCTCAGTACCTGGGCAATCGACGACAATTTTTTCTTCAGGTACGTGCAATGAGGGCTCCAGGAAAGATTGCGGTCGATTATTATGCCTAAAAATCGGTGGGTCTTTCCGTAGGCAATAGTGTGTCCATTAATAGAAACTGGGTATGGCGTCATAAGTTTTCGAGTGAATGCCACCAATGCACATTTCTCGGTTGATACAGTCAAGCCTTGTGCTTGAAGATATCCTGATGTCAAGGTTGCTGCCCGTTGCAAACGCGCACGCACCTGATGCCGAGTAACTGCAGAAGTCCAAAGGCAGATGTCATCTGCGTATATCGAGAGGCAGATTGCCTTAGGTAAAATGTCAGCTAGTCCAATGAGTGTCACATTGAACAACGTCGGACTCAATACTCCTCCCTGAGGCACGCCGCAGTACGTGTAATGTTCAGCTGTGGGGCCGTCTTCTGTTAGCACAAAAAACGACCGGCGACTTATGTAGTCGGATAACCAACGAAGCATGCGGCCGTCGATTCCAATAGTCTCCAGGGAGGTGACGATGGCTTCATGTGCAACGTTGTCATAAGCGCCTTTCACGTCGAGAAAGAGCGCAACTGATATGCGCTTACGGTTTTTCTCCTGCTGCACAAATGTCGTGAGGTCAATGACGCTGTCCATTGAAGAACGACCCCTACGAAAGCCTGCCATGGAAGCGGGGTAGATATTGTAACGCTCGAGATACCATTCTAGACGTGCAAGGACCATCCTTTCCATAACCTTGCCGATGCAGCTGGCAAGAGCAATAGGGCGATATGCCGCCAAGTCCAACGGAGATTTTCCAGGCTTTAGTAATGGTACCAGCCGGCTTAACTTCCATTGTCGGGGAACTGTACCTCTATGCCATGAGTTGTTAAAGCTGTTCAGAAGCGCTCTTCTTGCCTCATGTCCAAGTTGTCCCAGGGCGGAATAGGTGACGCCGTCAGGGCCTGGAGAGGATGATCGTTTAGAGACTGCCAGGGCAGCCTCGAGTTCTTCCATGGTAAATGACACGTCCATTTCCGGTACCTTAGCCGCTGGGAGGTCACTTACATCAACGTTGATGTTTACAGGCTCGCCAGTGAATCTCGCACAGAATGCCTCCGCCAAACCAAGCTCTGTTTGGCCAAGATGGAGGGCCAAAGCTGCAAATGGCTGTCGTTGTTGTGGGGATGAACGAAGACCACGTACTGTCCTCCAGATATGTGAAAGCGGCTTGCGAGGGTCCAGTGACTCGCAGAATGTCGCAGAATATTGAACAGAATGTAAATTTAAGTATTAATAACATAATAAACCGTTGTAATGAACATGGTATGGCTCCAAACACACCAAAATTGTCTATCTTTGTGTATCTCGTACAAAAACACCTCTTGATTTTATGTATAACCTTCGCTCCGATGTGTCTTTAGCCTTGCACCAATAGTGTAAGCAACCCTGATTTCACATTTTTTTAACTTATTCCTTGTCACTGATAAAGCTACGAATCATCTACATTTACACTATTATAAAAATGAATGCCGTAACGTTGCAAATTAGGCATTTTTCTGCAGGCACAAGGCTGCGCAACTACGGGACATAATCGCTCTTCTCGGTGGTGTTTATTGTCTACTGTTATGTTATGAACTGGAAAAAAATAATTTTTAACATATAAATACCACGGTTAGATGCCAAAACCTGCGTCTCCATGTCTCCGCTATCTACATCATCTCCTCATATTCGCTATGATAAAAGTGCATGTCATGCTTAAACACCGACATGAAGGTGGAGCTACATGTAGTACATTGGCGTGTTGCTGCCAGGCCCGGTATTTTCCGGCAAACTCAGCGATTTCGAAACACACCTCAAGATTTCTTTTGGCCGTCTCGGAATACAGAGGTAGATATCAATTTATTGTCAAATTTATAGAAAAATATGAGTAAACGACTTCTTTACGGTTACACATGCACCGTACTTCATACCCAGATTGAATATTTTGCGTAATAATATCTGAGTGAACTTCAAAAAAAAAAAAAAAGCCACAGACCTGCGCGGCACACGCAGCACAGTCTGGTGGTACACGCAGCACACGCTGGTGGAGCAGCTCAAGAGTAGCTCCAACTTTGGCATAACGCACAACAGTCTTTGTAGCAAATTCTCTTCGCCTCGTTTAGACGAGAACGATCTGAACTGTCTGCCCAGCGTCGACGGCGAACTGCAGCTTGTAATGCTCTCTGCACAGAATTCTGCTGAGCCCAATGATGCCTCGTGGCAGCCACGCACGTAGCTCGACGTTTGCAGGTGCCCTAACTAGATGACGCCACCATACTTGCGCAGGCTCGGGATCGCATTGATTGCGCACCTCGTCTGAATCGCATCTCGTCGTCTGCATCTGCGCGCCTGCCTAGGAAGCATTTATAGGGCATTTTTCCGCTACCTGATAGCAAGCGAATGCCTGGCTCAATGGTAGAGTATCTGGCACCCGCGTGGTGGGCCCAGGTTCCATCCGGACGCACCGGGCACTTTTCTTTAGCAATTTCTGCGATAGCGGTTACGACCTACTGAGACAAGCTGGTAAGAATGAGATTATGTACGCTTATAGATACACAGAGACATACGGCAAACTGAGGTAAGTTTTGAAAGAATGCCAATACATTTTTACTACAGATTCGGGCTCGGGACGTTTCGATGAAGTTGCAACCAAATTGAACATGCCATACGTAGAAATAAAAAAGTGAACAAACATTTCCTTTTTCTGGAGGTTTCAATGCGAACGCACTCAGACGAAAAAAAATGAGACATCAAAAAAGACATAATAGATACGTTTATTGTATATGTACTGGTTGTTGGGTGAGTTGGAAGTGCATACTGGTATGGGTTGTACTTTCCAAGACAAGGACACAGTAAGGTACACCGTTTGTTCATCTGTCCGCCTTACCGCGTCCTCGTCTTCGAAAGGGCGACCCATACTAGATTTTCCTTGTCCAGGCGTCCGCACCGATGTATCGTGCTGCGAACACGCTGTGAACCGCCGACGGGCGTTTCATGATGACTCCCTTTCAGATTGATGGAGCCGGTTCAAAACCATGGTATTGATGCAATTGCGTACTCACCAAATCGCCTTTCAATGCGTTTGATAAAGCGAATCTTTCTTTACGGGGTGATACGGATTTAATGCTGCGTTGCTCCCGCTGGATGGTACAATTGTGGTTGTGGTTGAAGTTTAATGAATTCTGAGGTTTTACGTGCCAAAACCACGATTTGATTATGAGGCAATCGCGGCTCGGGCACGCAAGGGCAGGAAGCGGGAAACAAGCGCGCAGTCTTCCAGTCACGCACAACGCTCCCGAGGGAGGCTAGGCAGGTGGAGGGGCCGCACTTTACTGAGGCCGGGCGCTCTCGCCGTGCCGGAAGGCTCCCGGAGACGAGGGTTGGGGGGCGTTCTGCGCAGCGAGCAGCCGTGCGCGCGGCTGTATCTTGAAAGCCATGTGCACCGGGGCATATTCCGGTCTCATTGTGTTTTCGCGGCTAAGATCGCGTTGATGCGAGCGCCGGCACGAAGCTGAGTACGCTCGCGGCTGCTACCGCGCTGACTCCCTCCCGCGTTTTGACAGCGAGCTTGGTAATCGACGGAGATGCTTTCATGTTTGCTTGTGCGCACGTGACACCAGGCTTGTTAATTTAGTTAGTGTGCGTATGTTTACAAATTTATACAGCCGATAAATCTACTATCCTTACTTTGTATAGCTATCCACTAATTTGCTATCGCAATCGATGCTTCACCTTTCGGGCGAAACAGCTACTTTTTTGTGAGCAGCTTTCAGGAATGGTCGATGTGAACTGTATTACACAAGAAATCTTTAGATTTACAAAAACAGCGATAATTGTCACGCAATATCATCATCCTTCTAGCCGTCGTCCGCCCATGCAACGACTTCTTTCGATTTTTTTTCAATATGCGAATATGTTTATAATACTTTGCAATCCTATAAAATTTATTCGCGCACTTGTTCTCTATGTTTAGTAGTGTTTACACTTCTTCAAGGTTTCCGGAAATTTTAAATTTCTGAACCTATAATAACTTAGTGGCATTTGATAGAAATGGTCAAATGTTGCAATGTACGAATTGCATGCGCAAGTCATGATGTCCGAAGGTTATATTTGGTGGACTGCTGTTTAGGCCAGTACTCAGTCAAATAGATCCCTTTGTTCACTGCAACAGTAAGCAGTCTTTCGTATCTCGTCTTCAAGTGCAAGTCCTCCTATAACGTTTATAATAAGCGATTACTGTTAGCCCATTTTCTGTTCATATGAATGTCCTAAGTATTCGCAAACTGGCCAGGCAATTATGAAATGCTATGCGATCAAGTGTCTTTTTGCAAATGTCTTGAACTGCAAAAGGCCGTGAAATAACACGCTCGCATTTCGTTCGAACAGGAGCTCTTGACAGCTCAGTGCAACATGACAATACGCGAATAACTTCTCGCCACTGGCTACTTGGCTTTGAAGTAATATAAAACGGCTAAGCAAAATAACCACATTCAAAAGTTAGTGGTCTGTGTTGCGCATGTTTAGAGAGAAGAAAGACGTGGCGTTACCGGGTGCTCTAAAAGCTAACACCATACAAAGGCACCCAGGGAACACGAAGATCATAGCTCAGTAGCGTATTTCATCATTCCTAAAAATGATGAGGATTGCTGTCGTCATATTTGTTGGGAGTTGTCTACTCGTAAAAAATCCTGGCGCCGAAGGCCGTAAGTACGATGCTGTAACAGCGTCATCTACCACCGGTTCATTGGTCATCACTGTTTAGTCAAACGCGAAGCATTCAAGCCTAATATATTAAGAGTTTCCTGAATTGCTTCACTGACAACTGTTTCAACGCCTGCCTTGAAATATAAAACCAAAAGGCTGAACTGCAGTAAGCGCACATACGGCGGATCTTTGCACATATAAGCAGTGATTATAACAGTCCTTAGAGCAGATCACTTTTTGCCATAAGCAATTTTTCAGAATTGCTTAGAGCGAGATCTATCAATCATGATACAATTACGCTGACGAAAATAATCGTGGCTTTTCCTGCGTAACCGTTGTCGGATAACACCATATGTCTTCAAAGTAAATAAAACCTACTTAGAGTCACTCAGAAAATGTTATACTTAGAGAGTGACTCCAACCAAGTAAGCGAATAAGTCCGACGTTTCGGAGCAAATTCGGCTCCTTCTTCAGGGGGTATTCATCGGAGGTGGCGGTGTGCAGCTTTGAAAAGGTCCATCATAAAAAAGGAGGAAGGGGAAAGAGTGGAAGGTGTGGAGAAACTTGACAGGGCACCTGTTCTTGACAGACGAAACAGGCGGAAGGTTGGGGGGGGGGGGTTGGTTGTAGTGTTGCTGGTCGGCTGGGTTGACCGATGCTCGGGGCGCTTTACCCGCGGGAAAGCCGTTGAAGGGGGGGGGTGGAGAGGAGGAGATGTTTTGGTGTTGGTGACCTAGAGCGGGGGGTCCTTTCTTCCCTTCGTCGCGTCTCCGAAATCATGGACATACACAGAAGGTAGGATGCCATTCACGCGGTTTATATTACCCGCCGTTTTCTGAATGTGCCATGACTCGAGTAGCAGGCTTTTTCGCCAGTTTGTCTCTGAAGGATTTGGGTTTCTGGGAAAGAAATCTTGTGGTCGGCATTTTCGGACTGTTCGGCGAAGGCGCTGCCTGTTCGGTTGAATGTTCGGACGTCATTTTCATGTTGTTTGATTCTTTCTTTTAAGTTTCTGGTTTCCCCAACGTACGACGCCGGACAGTCGGCACAGCTGATTTTATAGACAAAAATAAAAGAAAAAGAAAAAGCTCAAGGCGTCGTCTATAATATCCGCTGAGCCGACTGTCCGGGGTCGTACATCGGGGAAACCAAAAATCTAAAAGAAAGAATCAAACAACATGAAAATGACGTCCGAACATTCAACCGAATACACAGCGCCGTCGCCTAACATTCCGATAACGCCGACCACAAGATTTCTTTCCAAGAAACCCAAATCATTCTAACAGAGACAAACTGGCGAAAAGGCTGCTACTGGAGTCATGGCATATTCAGAATTAGGCAGGTAATATAAACCGCGTGAAGGACACCCTACCTTCTTTGTGGCCTTGGAGACGCGACGAAGAAAGGACCCCCCTCTCTAGGTAACCAACACCAAAACATCTCCCCCCCCCCTTCACCCCCGGCCCCCCCTTCAGCGGCTTTCCCGCGGGTAAAGCACCCCCAGCATCGGTCAACCCAGCCGACCAGCAATGCTACAGCCAACCCCCACCCTTCAGCCTGTTATGTCTGTCAAGAACAGGTGCCCTGTCAATTGTCTCCCCACCCTCCGCTCTCTCCCCCTTCCTCCTTTCTTGCGATGGACCTTTTAAAAGCTGCACACCACCACCTCCGAAGAATACCCCCTGAAGAAGGAGCCGAATAGGCTCCGAAACGTTGGGCTAATGAATTCCCTTATTTGGGTGGAGTCACTCTCTAAGTCTATCAATTTTCCCGACCAGACAGTAATTCGGTCGGAATGTTTAGCTTCAACTCAAAAAATGTACATTTTGCTTAGGAATCACTGCCGGAATGAGACTAACTAATGTTCTACTCATACACGCTCGCTCAGAATAATATTAAGATCAGACTAAACCAGTATCACTCGTACGCAGACTCACAATAATCAAACACAGGCAAGCCTAATTATAACTAAGTGCACAATCATAGTAACAAAATCACGGGTTCAGAAACCATTAAAAATAATGGAAACGCACGCGTACTCATTTTATTGGAACTCACGGGATTTCAACTCATGAGAATTACGAGCTCACTCAACGGATCACTAATACAGAACAAGATCAGAGTTCGCTTCCATGAACCGTTCTGTCTCATGTCTTCAAACTAGTGCTGTCAGACACTCACTTGCAGACAATTATGATCACGTTCACACGTACTCCTTCACCCTCATAATGGCGTGCGTACACACTCTCCCGCGTTTAGTCATAATATATATATATATATGTATGTATATATATATATATATATATAAATCGGAATGGTTTAGGCTCAACGCGGTCTGATATTTTGTCTAGTACAGTCTGAGTTTCAACGACGAAAAACAAATGTAATGAACGGCACGGAGAGCAGGCGAGGCACACGCCGCTGCGCGAGGTGGTTGCTAGGCAACGCAGTGAATTCATAGCTCGGCGAGGTTTTGCGACAGCAGGCGCCACAACTCAGTCGGGCTCAGATGAAATGTGACCCACACACACTTTATACGAAGCCGGGCTCACTGAGACAAACTCACCAGAACTCTAATAAGCAATCACCAAAACTTTCATCACCCGGGCTAACTGGGCGTCAGTCTCACCGGATGCGTCGAACTAACTCAGACTCAGGGATCATGAGCTAGTTTGCTGAACTGTGGATGTCAATGCTATAGTACTAGATGTGTGTCATATTGCTGCACTTTATCTTTAGTCACCTGCGTTATCTATTCTGGAGAACGTCAACTTTGTGGCACCCCTGCCACGTTAACAAGTTGTCCTAGTTCGTCTAAAAACTACAGTGCTCTAATATGTAGCTGAACGTTTCGGCAGCTTCACACAAGTCGCCTAGCGTGCCATATGGAAATTAAATGTCATGCCTTTTCTTGTCTGATCCGCGTCGTAGCGATCCGCGTGTTTTTAATTATTTATTGACTATTCATGTTTTGTAATGTGAACTTTTATGACGCTAGGCGAAACGAAAAAGTGTCTGTCCGTCGCCTCTCCACAGAAAACTATCATCATCAGCATTGGTTCGAACATCATCTTCTTCCGCAGCTGGCTCGTTAAAGCCCCTCAGGTTGCGCTCGTGCTCGTGCCACTGCTCCCGCGTTCGTCTTCTTCTACAGCTGGCTCTGCTGCCGCTCGTCAATCCAGCGTAGAATTTCACTTCTCTTGTGACGTCATAACGAGGAGGCCGCGTTTACAGGGCTATGGTGTCATTGCTTAAGGGGGTATGAACCATTCATTGTCTTACGTACCGGCGAGATTAAATTTTGAAGCAATTGAATTTCGAAGAATCGCAAGCAGCAATGGCGGGTGAATGGTGCTAACCACGCCCCCGAGCAAAACGAGACAGCGAATGCAAGCGAAAACGGCCGACTGCGGGCATACCGTCAGTGACGTCGTTCTCTCCATCGCACCCAAACGTGTGTGTAACTTCCTAATTGAGAAATACTTTAATGGACTGTCGGGATTAACGCAGCGCGAAACACCGGGGCTGCACTTGTCAAGTTCGCTGGTTAACCATCTGTACGAAGTGCTTATGCGGTGATTTTCGGCATAAAAACAATATGGCATAGTAGAAAATATCTTGAATCTATTTTCCACTAGAAATTATTCCACGAGATAATTAGGAAAAAAATTACCTGGACTATCAGATATCCAGTAATTGCGCTCCCTTCATGTAGTATATGTACCACATTCTACTACATTTATCTACAGCTTATCTAAACATGGCCCATCAATCCTCACGTTGGTCGAATTACGCAAACAATGTGGCAACTATTGTTAAATGAATGCGAAAATATACCAGAATATTAATCTTGCTCACACTTTCTACCCAATTGTCACATAATTGTGCGCAATTTTTGTATTAGGGCTCAAAGAGATCACCGAAAGTTGGCATACATTCTTAGCAACACTTCCTGTCCCACACATCGTAGATGTAGGCAAGAGGAAGAACGGTTACAAGCTCCTTCAAATTCTGTTCACGTGGTGTGGAACATGTACAAAACGTCAATGTTGGTCCGAGCTTAGAACATCGTCGATAAAACTCGCCGCAACATCGGCCAATAGTGTGAATCGACGAAAGTGCAACCGAATTTATAGTTGCCCTGATTTTGCAGGCAATACCATGAAGGCGTATCAACAGTGTCGCCGCCAGAGTACGACAGGTGTTGTTGGTCACTGTGCGCAATTTTTGTATTAGGGCTCAAAGAGATCACCGAAAGTTGGCATACATTCTTAGCAACACTTCCTGTCCCACACATCGTAGATGTAGGCAAGAGGAAGAACGGTTACAAGCTCCTTGAAATTTGTTCACGTGGTGTGGAACATGTACAAAACGTCAATGTTGGTCCGAGCTTAGAACATCGTCGATAAAACTCGCCGCAACATCGGCCAATAGTGTGAATCGACGAAAGTGCAACCGAATTTATAGTTGCCCTGATTTTGTAGGCAATACCATGAAGGCGTATCACCAGTGTCGCCGCCAGAGTACGACAGGTGTTGTTGGTCACTGCTGCAAGGTAACCTTGTCGGTAAATATGGCATATTTGTCTACAAGGTTACCTCTACCGAAATATTACGTTGGTGAAATGCGTTGACTTTGTGAAAGAGGTGGTGGCGAGCACTAAACCTGGTGGGGCGGCTGAAATATTTCCGTCCTTCTGTTCTTCCTCCCAACAGATTCCACACCGTGTTCTTGAACAACCGCTCCGCAACAATTTGGTACAAGATGCCGTTGCGCTAACAAACATCAAATGTTTTCAGGCGTGTGCAATTTCTAAAAACTGTTCCCATAACAATATGTTTATTGCTGTTTTGCTATTTCAAAACTAAAGGCATCATGGTGAAATACTTTTTTCACTATTACAACCTTTCATTTGGTAGCCCTGCGTTTTCTCAGGCTGAGAAAACTATTTACTCTAAGATTATTACATTCCCGAAGTAATAGAGTACAGGTAAGTTGTATAATTTGTGCCTTGGTATATACTATTGCTCCGGATTACCTATTCAGTCGGGAGCACCGTCTTTACAAATTCAATTTTATAGTCATAATGGCTATGTACAATTCAGATTCGTCATTCATCAATCCTTTTTCAGAGCTCGTAGACCCTGCTCGCAAGCTCTCACAAAGTGGCCCAGACCAGAGGATCGTAAACCTGATTATGATGCACAGAAGTACGGACAACCTGGCTGACGACTGCTACAGCGAAAATGGGACTTCCATGCTTACGGTATCTGTGCTTTCACAGTAATTCCACATTATGCTTCTACTAACCATATTTTTATGTGAATTAAGACATGAATTTAGAAATGATTAGTCTATTAGAGTTGTAATATTACAGCGAAGTTTTATAGGTTAGCTCCACTACAGTCTTATGGCAACATGTTGCAGCGTGATAGACCGTTGTACCGTTTGACAGCCATGGCAGCGGCGGCCAAGTCTGTATCTAATGTCAGCTAGAAAATAGTGTACGCGTCTTAGGTCCCAGTCTCGGTGGTCCTCAGACACGTACATAGCAAGCATATCTGTGAGAGTACGGTTGAGGTGTTCAGTAAGGCCGCTTGCCTGTGGATGGTACGCAGTGGTGAAGTTGTAATTGGTCTTGAAAGAACGAAGAATGTCGTCGACTACTTTAGACAGGAAGCAGCGGCCGCGGTCCGTGATTAACTGACGAGGAGCACCGTGGCGCAGGATGACGTCGTGAAGAAGGAATTCGGCTACATCAGTAGCACAGCTGGTGGAAAGTGCTCGTGTAACAGCGTACCGCGTTGCGTAGTCAGTAGCGACTGCAACCCATCTATTGCCAGTGGTTGACATGGGAAAAGGCGCTAGAAGATCGATTCCCACCCGTAAAAATGGTTCATCAGGGATATCGAGGGGCTGAAGGCTGCCAGCAGGCAGTAGAGCAGGAGTCTTGCGTCGCTGGCAGAGGTCACAAGCCGCAACGTACTGTCGCACAGAACGGTAGAGACCAGGCCAAAAGTAGCGCCTACGGATGCGATCATACGTGCGTGACACGCCTAGGTGTCCAGCCGTCGGTGCATCGTGAAGCTGGCGCAAAACAGTAGAGCGAAGTAGAGCGAAGCAAGAGCTCAGCGCCGTCAGGCCGGGCGTTGTAGCGGTGTAGGGTGTCGTTGTGGAGCACAAACATCCGTAGGGAAGGGTCAGGGTGTGGTGAGTTGAGACCGTCTATAATAGGCCGCAACGATGAGTCGCGGCGCTGTTCGTCAGCTATGTGGACGAAGTCTGTAATCGCCAGAACAAAGGTGCCAGGTTCATCTTCCTGTGTATCAGGGGGATCGACCGGGTATCGTGACAAGCAGTCAGCGTCTTGGTGAAGCCGTCCAGATTTGTAGAAAACAGAAAATGAGTACTCTTGTAAGCGGAGTGCCCTACGGCCAAGGCGACAAGTGGGGTCCTTGAGCGAGTAAAGCCAGCAAAGCGCATGGCGATGTGTAGTAACTGAAAAGTGCCTGCCATACAGGTACGGGCGGAATTTTGCGATGGCCCAGACGAGAGCTAAGCACTCGTGTTCTGTGATCGAGTAATTTTGCTCCGACGGCGACAGAAGGCGGTTTGCATAGGCGACCACGCGGTGGAGGCCGTGCTGCTGTTGTGCAAGAACGGCGCCTATACCGTGGCCACTGGCGTCGGTATGAACGTCCGTGCTGGCTGACGGGTCGAAATGTGCTAGAACAGGTGGGTTCGTTAGGATGGCAACGAGCGATGAAAAGGCGTCTGCTTGGTTACGACCCCACGTGAAAATGACGTCCTTCTTGAGTAGGCCAGTTAGAGGGCGGGTCACTTCCGCGAAGTTCTGGACAAAATGACGGAAGTACGAGCACAGGCCAAGAAAACTGCGGACGTCCTTGGCCGACCGTGGAGTAGGGAACTGATTAACCGCAGCGGACTTTGTCAGGGTCTGGCTGCACGCCTGCAGCGTCAACAAGGTGGCCGAGTACGCAGATTTGACGGCGCCCAAAGCGACATTTCGTCGAGTTAAGCTGAAGACGAGCACGGCGAAAAACATCAAGGACGGTGGAGAGGCGAGTGATATGGTTTTCAAACGTAGTCGAAAAAACGATAACATCGTCCAGGTAGCAAAGGCATATGGACCACTTGATGCCTCGAAGAAAAAGAGTCAATCATGCGCTCAGAAGTAGCAGGGGCGTTACATAGGCCAAAAGGCATCACGTTAAATTGGTAGAGGCCATCAGGAGTCACGAAGGCGGTCTTCTCGCGGTCTTGGTCGTCCACAGCGATTTGCCAGTATCCTGAGCACAGGTCGATGGAAGAGAAATATCTGGCGCCGTGCAAGCAGTCCAGTGCATCTTCAATACGCGGGCGAGGATACACATCATTCTTGGTAATCTGGTTGAGGTGGCGGTAGTCTACACAAAATCTCCAGCTATTGTCCTTTTTCACAAGTTACGGCGGGAGAGGCCCAAGGACTGCATGAGGGTTCAATTATGCCTTTGCCCAGCATATTCTCCACTTCCTGTTGAATGACAGCACGCTCCGGAGCTGACACACGGTAAGGCCGTCGGTAAATAGGACTCGCATCGCCGGTATGAATGCGATGGGTGACGACGGAAGCCTGGTCCAAAGGACGGTCGCCAAAGTCAAAGATATCCTGGTAGGAAACCAGCACGCGGCGAATGGCAGCGGACAGTGCCGGAACGAGGTCTCCTGATATCATGCGGGCGAAGTGGTCGCAGGACGGACCTGACTGCGATGACGGCGGTGAAAAATTCAGTGGAGGTTCTGTGGTCAGGACAGAAACCGTGTGGCCGGCCAATGGGGTCAGATGAGCGAGTGATATGCCGTGAGGAAGAACTTTCGTCGAGAAGCCAAAATTGAGGATAGGAAAGGAGGTGCCGTTGTTTGTAACTGTCACCACCGTATAGGGGAGCGCGACGTTGCGTGTCATGGCGACCTCAGGAATAGGGCAGGGAACGTAGTCGCCGTCGGGTAGGGGCGGAAAGGCTGAAAGCTGGACGTATATTGCTGCTTGCGGAGGCAATCGAAGAAACTCGACGGAGCGTAGGCGTGGTGGGCCGCCATCGACGTTGTCGGAGCACGAAGGAAGTGCTAGCCGGAGAAGGCCCGCGGAGCAGTCGATAAGGGCAGCGTGTGTGGACAGAAAGTCGATTCCCAAGATGAGGTCATGGGGGCACTGTTCCAGAACAGCAAAAAGAACAGATGTGTGGTGACCAGAAATGGTGATGCATGCAGTGCACATTCCAAGTACGGCAGGTGTACTCCCGTCGGCTACACGGACGGTGGGTGAAGTCGCGGGCGTCCGGACTTTCTGGAGGCGGCGCCGGAGGCTCGAGCTCATTGCAGAAATTTGTGCGCCGGTATCAACAAGAGCGGTAACTGCCACACCATCAACCAGAACTTCAAGAAGGTTGCATCGGGTATGAGGGACAATCAGAGGATTTTCAGGCCGGGTCGTAAATGCAGCGTCACCTCCGGGGGCTGCACTGGCTAGTTTTCCAAGAGGCGGTCAAAGGGAGACCGAGAGCGGCGAGGTTGGGGCGAGCGGGACTGATGGCGCTGGGGCGATGGTGAGCGGCTGATCCGGTTTTCTCTAGCAGGACGTTCATCACTTGAGGCCTCAGGACGGAACGACGGGGCATATAGTGCACGGTCCGGGCGATTGTAAGTGTTTGGTCGATAGGACGTGGGCAGTGGCTGCGGCAATGGCGGGCGATGTCTCCAATCCTAGAGCACGTGAAGCAGATGGGTCGGTCATCAGGTGTGCGCCAATCGGCTGGATTTCGATAACGTGGCCTGAAGATCGTGTGCGGTCTTGCAGCAGCGACGACAGGGGCGACCGGGTTGGTAGCAGCATGACCGTTATCAAAGGTGGGTAAAATGCCTATATTTGCGACCTCTTGGCGAACCACGGCCTGAATAAGCGAAATTGGAGCCAGGTTGTTGTGTTGCATACCGTCAAGAGGGGTAACGGGTGCCATGGCCTCGAGTTCTCGACGGACGGTCCTGGTGACGTTTTCTGGAGCTTGCGCTTGCCGAAGCGTTGCTAAACCTTCGCATGAGGACGTGGCAGCCGTATTGGGAAGTCGGTCGAAGCGGTGAGTGATACGTTGACTTTTGGTCAGCTCAAAACGAAGACATTCAGCGATGACCGACTCCACTGTAGAGCAATTCTTACACAGTAGCAGATTCAATGCGTCAACGGCTATGCCTTTCAGTACGTGGCCCACTTCGTCTGCTTCAGGCATGTCCTTGTCAACCTTGTGGCACAGGGACAACACGTCCCGAATATACGAGATGTACGGCTCTGTGGACGTCTGAGCACGAATTGCGAGCTCCTGCTTGGCCGCTAGTTGTCGTCCGATAGGTCTCCCAAATAGATCACGTAATTTATGCTTACAGACGTCCCAACTTGTCAGATCTGCCTCATGCGTCTCGAACCAGAGTAGCGCAGTGCCCCGCAAATAGAAGATGAGATTCGAAAAAATAAGACGACGAGGTTGGCCTATGCGAACGCGCCTCACATGTGCTCCTGCTTTTCACCTCAATATATGCTGAATTACTTGCCGTATCGACCTGACACCGACATCAATCAGCGCCGCAAGTGAAGAGGCATCTTTCGAGACCACTCTCAGGCCGGTCCACCAAATCTTACGGACTTTACCGACGTTTTTGTTTCGACGTGTACGGCTAGGGCTAGCGCTCGCTTGGCACACAGCATGGACGCGGACACGCCGCCCCAGCAGCACGTGCTCATGGACACGTCAGAAAACGGCCCAGTAACGTCAGAATCCTCCGAAGAGCCGAAAAATGACGATCCATGGATCACGGTAAAGAGTAGGAAGTCGAAATGGACGCCAAGCAAAGCACCAGAAAATACATCTATGTCAACTACGACACAGGAGACGCAACACGCCCAACCGACAGCCGCACCGGTGCACAGACGACTCCCTCCGCTACCGAAAGATGATTACAAGGTGATTTTCCGCCCTCGAGAAACTTTTACGTTTGCTAGGTGGCAGACGGATCAAATCGCCAACAGCATCAAAAGGGCGAGTAATCAGCCAATCGGAACGGGCACGCAAACCATGATCGTAAGAATAGAGCCACAACAAAACATCGCCATCGCGAGCGTACCCGACAGAGATTACGCGATCAAGCTAATCGGAATCAAATCACTACAACTTGGAGAGAAAGAATACGGAGTCACCGCATACGCAGCAACGCCTGACAACTCGAGCAAAGGTGTCATCCATGGCATAACCCCTGGAACCTCCGTAAGGACTCTGATGGAAGGACTTTACGCGCCAGGACATGCAGTCCTGTATGCGAGAATGCTAGGTACTACCCACTCAGCTCTCATCACTTTCGAAGGGGAAGAAGTGCCTTTCGTCGTGTATTACATGGACGGAGAAAAACGCTGTTACTTGTACCGCTCCGCGAAATAGGTATGTCAACTGTGTCGCACGGTGGGACACCGCGCAGACGTGCGCCCTCAACCAGACGTGAACCTGTGTGCAAAGTGTGGTATGGCCAACACTGCGCAAGATCACGAGTGCACTCCAAAGTGCCCCCTATGCCAGGACGAACACCTCACGGCTGCAAGGGATTGGCTCGAAAGATACCGGAATCAATCCAAGAAAACAGCAGACCAAAGGGAATCGCGGCCCACCATTCGCCAGCCACAGAACTCCTCTCGGGCGGGAACACGATCGAAATCCCGGTCAAGATTCCGACAGAGGTCGACGTCCCGTGCCAGGCATATAGCAGCGCCAGGGCAGCAGAAATTGACAAACTCGCAGGTGAGCTGGTCACAACATTGTTTTCCGTCTCTCACTGCTCGTGATCCCAACTCTGCAGACAAAAACTTAACAATCCCCACTTTCATAGACGAACTCCGTAAGCAACTCAAAGAGGACAGAGAGACACACCTAAGGGATTTAAAAGAGACTAGAGAAATTTACATTAGAGAAATCGAAAAATCAAAGAAAGATACACTAAAGAAATGAAAGAGGCCAAAGATGAGATAAAAGCCGCAAAGGAAGAAATAGCCAAACTCAGAGCTTCGCTAGCGGAAAGTCAGGTGGTAGCGACCATCTGCAAGGAGCATCTCTGTTCTCTGTCATCGGAATCAAACTCCCTCCCCAATACCACTCCGTCGTCCGTCGAAATGTTTCACCAGATGGAAAATTCCCTGTCGCAAAAGCTACAACAGCTGCAGCTGCAGGAACAGCGTCAGATGCAGCAGCTTCAACTTTTCCTCCACGAAAAACTTCAGGAACAGCTTCTCGCCTTCCGCGAGCAGCTAGCGGACAATCTTCCTGTTAAAGGAAAGAAAAGAAAGAAGCCGAAAGCGAACTCAAGCGTCGAGGATCTGGATAGGTCTAAGGAGAACGCACCATTACCCCACGATGGCTAGTAAGCGCAATAATCACGCACAAGAACTCCATGCATGGCAGTGGAATTGCAGAAACTTCTCAAGAAAAAAAAGGCACACTACAACAATAGATAAAAACCGCAACAACTCCACCGCAGGTTATCGCATTACAGGAAATAGGTACGAGGCCCACCATGTCCGGATATGAAACGTATATGGCGAAGACAGATACACGGGTAGCAGTGCTTGTCTCCCGCAGGCGGACGGCAATAGACCGCACACTGGATGGTAGTGAGATTGACCACGTATTTATGGAAATACTGCCGGCAGACAGAAAGGCACGCAGTGTCTTCGTCCTAAGCATATATTGCCCACCAAAAAACTGTGGTGAAAATTTTTATTACCTCATCAGATCGGCACTCAAGGAGGCGAAAAACAACACGCTGCTCGTGCTAGGCGACTTCAACGCGATGCATGCGACTAGGGGTTATAACCTCACTTCAAAGAAAGGAAACACCATCCACTCGCTCATTCAAAACACGCACTCACACTCCTCACAGACCCAGACTCCAACTAGAATGGGAAATAGCGTATCAAGGGACACATATCCGGAACTTACCATGATCAAGAACCACGAAAAGGCCACATGGAGAAATATGGAAGAAACACTGGGTAGTGACCACCACATCCTGGAGGTTACCATTTCGCTCAAGCATACACGCGAACACATCATTCAGATCTTATTGACGGAATGAACGGCATTTCGTAAAGCGAGAGTTCAACAAAATAGAGGCAAGGAGGATATCACATCGCTGCAACAATGGACGAGTGAGCTCAAGGAGTCGATCAGGCAACACTCAAAGCAGATGCAACTCACCACGGAAAATCCGGTGGTAGACCCACATCTCGTGCATATGTGGGACGCTCGTAGAGGCCTTTTGAAAAGATGGCGCAAACAAAAACATAATAGAAAACTAAAATTGCGCATAGCTGCTCTTACACAACAGGCGGAAGAATACGCTACTGTCTTGGTGCGCCAAAACTCGCAACAAATGTGCGTCAGCCTGAGCGGAAGGCTCAGCTCGTCTAAAACGTGGGCAATCCTAAAACACCTATTGGACCCAACCAAAAGCAAGCAACAAACCTCGCACACAATCAGACGCATACTTCGCAACCAACCGGGGTCGGATGAAGATATTCTGCGAGAGCTAGCGGCAAAATACATCGGCGATCACACACGGAAACAAACATCTATACCAAAATATAGTGGGAAGCCAAATGAAGACCTAGATCGCCCATTTGAAATCACGGAAGTCTGGACAGCGCTTCACTCCCTAACTCGAAACACAACACCCGGACAAGATGGGCTCACAAACAAAATGCTGAGAAACCTGGACGACAACTCAATAGAAGCCCTAACGACTTTCTTTAATACCCATTGGGAAGCAGGAACACTACCAAATGAATGGAGACACGCGCATATAGTACTCATACCGAAACCAGGCAAGCCTCCAGGTCTCACCAACATGCGACCCATATCCCTGACGTCGTGCCTGGGGAAGCTTTTCGAAAACGCTGTGCTCAATCGCCTGAAGCCTCACGTGGATGACACAGGTTTCTTTCCTGACACGATGCACGGCTTCAGGCCGCATTTGTCGACTCAAGACATACTACTCCAATTGAAGGAAGAAGTACTGGACCATGTCACCACACATGTAAAATGCATACTCGCACTGGGCCTTAAAGGTGCATTTGATAACGTAGCTCATGAGGTCATCCTAAAAATCTTATCGCAACTGAATTGCGGCGAACGAATCTACAACTACATTCGAGCATTCTTAACGGACCGCACGGCAACGGTAGGCGTGGATACCCCCAGAACAATAGAGAAAAAGGTTCCAAATAGAGGCATTCCTCAGGGATCAGTCTTGTCGCCTTTTCTCTTCAATGTCGCCATGAAAAACCTCCCAGAGCATCTAGAGAAGATTCCGCACCTTCGTCACGCAATATATGCGGATGACATTACCATTTGGACAACTCGAGGATCGGATGGAGAACAGCAGGACGCCCTTCAAGCGGCGGCAGACGCTGTCACTGAATGCGCCAAAGAGTGCAACCTGGAATGCTCCCCAGAAAAATCCGAGCTCCTCGCTCTCAAAAAGAAATCAAGAAGAAAAAAGCACAGAGAGGTCATAGAAATATACCTAAACCGAAAACCTATACCCAGAGTCCAAACACTCCGCATATTAGGTGTCTCCATGCAAAATAGTGTCGCAATAACCACACTGTAAACGCACTAAAATAAACAGCCTACAGCGTAGCTCGCATGATTAATAGAGTTGCCAGTCGCAGACATGGCATGAAGGAAGAAGACTTACTACGCTTGACTCAGGCCCTTATCGTCAGTAGAGTCACGTACCTTATTTGAACTTACCATCAACAGAAAAAGCCCAAATAAATGTGTTACTCCGGAAAGCGTACAAACAAGCCCTCGGCCTTCCTCCAGGCACCGGAACAACGAAACTTCTATCCCTGGGCATCCACAACACCTTAGAAGAACTAATTGAAGCACACCGACGTGCGCAAATCACGCACCTCAACCTCACTAGAACAGGCAGAGCAACACTTGGAAGGTTGCAATACCCCGTGTGCGACAACCAACAATCAAGAAGTACTCCGCAAGTCCTTACACGAGCAAATAATGGTGGTGCCTGTTCCGCGTAACATGCACCCGGAATATCAATTGGGCAGGAGAAAAGCACGAGCCATAACAATAGAAAGGAGATACGGCACTCTCTCCACTGCTCGGTGGACAGATGCGGCCATGCACCCGAATGGAGAGGGCATGGTAATCAGCGTGGCTGGACACAGACAGCAAGAACTGGTATCCGCCTCCATTCGTACGCAGAACGTCGCCGCCGCCGAAGAGGCCGCTATTGCCCTCGCCATCTCGGCATCGAGACAAAACTCAGAACTATATATTCTTACAGACTGTCAGTCAGCATGTCGAGCCTACGCGAACGGCCATGTACATAAAATCGCATGCGATATTCTACATCGCCTAAACGAAATACCCCGCACCACGATAATTTGGACACCGGGACATGAAGGCGTCAGCGGAAACCATCGTGCACACACGATAGGCCGAGGTCATTGCAACCGGGCACTGCAAGAGATGCCAGAAGACCCAAGTCCAGACACACTACAAACTTGCTACGATATACTGCAGCACTACCGCCTTTCGAGAAGAACGATGCCGCCACCCCACCCATCCCTCACCAGAGCTGAAGCCACGACCTGGAGGCAACTCCGGACCAACACCTATCCTCACCTCACGCTCCTTCACGCGATGTACCCCACCCTTTATTAGCCCCTTTGTCCTTTCTGTACAGAGCGAGCTACCCTCTACCACACCATATGGGCATGCCAAAATATCCCCAATAACTCCCCAAATCGAAACGCAACGCACGAGCAGTGGGAGATGGTGCTGACCAGCTCGGCACTGGAGGATCAGCGAAAGCTTATCGCCAGAGCCAAAATTCCTGCCACCGCCGCTGGGGCCCTGGACTGAAGGCTCCACCCACCACGGAGATCGACGCTTCTCCGTGCCTCATCAAAATAAAGTTTTGTCTCTCTCTCTCTCTCTCGCAAGCATTATCGTCGGGTCCCACTTGTTAGTGCGGCTGACGCGCTCATACATTGCCAGCCATTCATCGACGTCCACGCCGCTTGTGCCGTTGAATGTCCCGGGATCACGAGGGTGCAAGAGAATGACCGGTGACGGGCCTTGCTCACACTGGGTCACTTGGTCGGTCATTGTGGTGGCAGCAACACGCCGTCCGCTGCGAAGATCCAGTTCCCGGTGTTGTAGCGAGCGTAACCCGCACGTCCACCAAAGATGTTACGGGGAGAATATATATACAATGAATATATTTACAAGGTAAGGCGCACAACGCTACAGCAATCGTTCAGGAAAGCGCGTGCACGCCAGAAAGCCACGCCATCGTCGTCGTTATCGTCCAAGCACCGACCACAGGATCGCCGCTCGTCACAATGGCAAAGACAAAGACATTGTAGTGGGGCTGGGTCAGAGGCTCTCTTGTCGGACTGGATACCTGCTGGAACCTGTGCACTCTGTGCAGTCTTGACTAGGCAAGCGCTAGCCGTTCACAGTTAATGAAATACTCCCCGTAACATGTTTTTGGTGGAGGTTGCGGGCTCTATTCCACCCGGCCCTGGATCTTCGGAGCGGACGCCACGTTTCTCCCGCCTCCATGGCCGAAGACAGTACGCAGTCATCGCAGCCCGCGCCTGCGGCACCGCCGACCGTGGTCCTTTCGCAGCCCCTCGACCCCGGCACGTTTTGCGGCACGGACAACAAAGACGTCGACGATTGGCTCCTATTGTACGAGCGCGTCAGCAAGCACCACAGGTGGAATGAGACTCTAATGCTTGCCAACGCCATTTTCTACCTACGGGGCACGGCTCGGGTGTGGTTTAACACGCACGAAGAACTTACAAGTTGGGACCAATGCAAGGAGAAGATGCGTGCACTGTTTGGCCGATCGGCCGCGCGCCAAATGACAGCCCGGCACGAGCTGGCGGCCAGAGCTCAGACGTCCACGGAGTCGTACGTCGCATACATTCAAGACGTACTAGCCTTGTGCCGTACCATTGACAAAGACATGCCAGAGATGGACAAGGTTGGCCACGTGTTGAAAGGCATAGCTGACGATGCCTTCAACATCCTCATGTGTAAGAACTGCACCACGGTTGACTCCATTATCACTGAATGCCGGCGGTTTGAACAAGCCAAAATCAGGCGGATTACTCAGCGCTTTAACAGACTCCCGAATACAGCTGCGACATCCTCGTGCGATGATCCCGTGACGCCCCCCCCCCCCCCGTTCTCGCCGCCTAACAGCTTGGCCAGGATTGTTCGCCAGGAGCTCGAAGCCATGGCTCCAGCCGCTTATCAGGCACCTGCTCACGACCATTTGGCGACAATATCTCTCATTCAGGCCGTCGTACGTCAGGAGGTTGCCAATATGGGCGTCGTATTTCCACAAGCCCCCAGTTACGCCCCTCCGCCCATGTGCGCGTCCGGTCCTCCCACTGAACACCACACCGCCCCAATTGTTGCTGCTGCCGCTTCTGCTCCCCGGTTCACACCCCGCTACCGCAACCCTTCTGAGTGGAGGACGCCTGACGATCGACCAATCTGTTTTTCTTGCTCTCGCGTCGGCCACATTTCACGCCACTGCCGCAATCGTCGGAATTACCGACCAAGTTTCCCCGTGACCGCCGCCAAGATCGTGGCCCGTACTACAGCACATCTTTTCTTGACGACCAACTCCCGGCCCGTGATCCTCACCGTCTTTCTTCGCGCTCAGAATCGACCTACGGCGATATTGCCGCACAATTAAGGACACTGGTCCAGCCGATCGCCGTCACTCTCCTTCTCCAGCTTCCTCTGGACGCCACCCGGGAAACTAGCTAGTGCAGCTCCGGGAGGTGAGGCTGCATTGACGACAAGGACCGAAAAACCTCTATCGACCCACTTCAAGACGCAATTTGCTCGGTGTTCTCGTCGACGGCGTGCCCGTTACTGCTCTCATCGATACTGGCGCCCACATATCTGTTATGAGTTCTACGCTCCGACGCCGCCTACGCAAAGTGCTGACACCTGCCGTCTCTCCTACTGTGCGAGTAGCTGACGGCACCCGAACACCTGTTCTTGGTATGTGCACTGCCCGCGTTACTGTTGCCGGCCACCACACTTCAGTTCTCTTCGCTGTTCTCAACGCTTGCCCACATGATGTCATTCTTGGCATTGACTTCTTGAGCGCCCACTCTGCCCTCATCGATTGTTCTTCTGGCATTTTGCGGCTCGAACTGCCATTGTGTCCTGATGACACCGCATCAAGTAACGTTCGCCTACGTTCCCTGGAGTTTCTACGACTACCCGCGCAGGCTGCTACCTACGTCCTTATGTCACCGTTTCCCCCAGTCCCTGATGGTGAATATGTGGTCGCTCCCCTCACAGATCTGATCCTTTCGCGCAACATTGCACTTCCCCATACCGTAGTGCTTATTGCCAACAACAAAACGTTGCTTCCAGTCCTCAACTTTTCTACTTCGACCCATGTTCTTCCTCAAGGAATTTCACTAGCCGACCTGTCACCTTTGGAAGAATGTATTGTTTCTGCATTCGCTGCTGACGCTGAGACCGCTACGCAACCTGCCATACCGGCGCCAACCCAGGCACTTCTGGACAAAATGATATCCCCCGACCTCCTACCTTCCCAAAGTGCAGCACTCCGTGGTGTCCTATTTTCGTACCTGGACGTATTTGATGTTGCGAACAGTCCACTAGGATGTACACATGTAGTGGCCCACCGCAGCGACACTGGAGACGCCAGCGCCCTTCACAAGCACCCTTACCGAGTATCTCACTCTGAGTGCGAAGTCATCCAAAAGCAGGTAGAGAAAATGCTTGATAAAGATGTTATAGAGCCTTCCTCTAGCCCTTGGGCATCCCCTGTAGTGCTTGTGAAAAAGAAGCGCAACAGCTGGCGGTGCTGCGTCGATTATCGCCATCTCAATCGGGTAATGAAGAAGGATGTGTATCCTCTCCCACGAATTGATGATGCGCTCGACTTCCTCCATGGTGCCAAATATTTCTCGTCGCTGGATCTCCGCTCGGGATACTGGCAAATTGCCGTCGATGACCGCAACCGCGAGAAGACCGCATTCATCACACCCGACGGCCTCTACCAAATTAAGGTTATGCCTTTTGGGTTGTGTAATGCTCCTGCAACTTTTAAACGCATGATGGACACTCTTCTACGCGGTCTGAAATGGTCGACCTGTCTTTGTTATCTGGACGACGTCATGGTTTTCTCGCCCAGCTTTGACAGCCACCTCCCTCGTCTGTCGGCCATTCTCGACATCTTTCGCCGGGCTGGCCTCCAGCTTAATTCGTCTAAGTGTACCTTTGGGCGCCGCCAGATCAAATTACTCGGACACTTAGTCGACGCTACTGGTGTCCAACCAGACCCTGACAAGGTCCGTGCCGCCCGCGAGTTCTCAGTTCCACGGTCCACTCAAGAAGTACGCAGCTTTCTTGGGCTCTGCTCCTACTTTCGCCGCTTTGTTCTCAACTTCGCGGACATTGCTCGACCCCTCATGGACCTACTCAAAAAGGATGCGGCCTTTTCTTGTGGCGCGGACCAAGCGTCTTCCTTTGCGTCGTTGATTTCTGCCCTCACTACACCACCTGTGCTGGCTCATTTTGACCCGGCTGCTAGAACAGAACTTCGCACTGACGCAAGCGGCCATGGCATTGGTGCTATCCTCGCCCAAACACAGAACGGAGCCAACCGTGTGATAGCGTATGCTAGTCGTCTTCTGTCACAGTCGGAGAAGAATTACACAATTACTGAGCGGGAGCGCTTAGCTCTCGTCTGGGCTGTCGCGAAATTCCGCCCGTACCTATATGGACGGCCGTTCGTGGTCATAACAGATCATCATGCGCTCTGCTGGCTTTCAACACTCAAAGACCCCACAGGGAGGCTCGGCCATTGGGCATTACTATTACAGGAGTACACGTTCTCGGTAGTCTACAAATCTGGCAAGTTATACAATGACGCTGATTGCCTCTCCCGCCATCCCGTTGAACCATCCGACTCCACTGAAACGGACCCCGACACCTATGTCTTGGCGATAACAGACTTCACCCATTTGACCGACGAACAACGTCGAGATCCATCTTTGCTCTCCCTTATTGACCGTCTGCAATCCGGCACCCTCGACCCTTCCCTCAACATGTTCTTGCTTCAGGATAACGTTCTTTACCGCCGCAACATGCATCCCGACGGCGCAGAACTCCTGCTCGTTGTCCCGCATCATCTGCGCAGGGATGTCCTCATCCAGTTTCATGACGCCCCCACTTCCGGGAACTTAGGCGTCTCCAGAACT
The DNA here is from genome assembly GCF_013339745.2 of Dermacentor silvarum. NCBI lineage: Eukaryota > Metazoa > Arthropoda > Arachnida > Ixodida > Ixodidae > Dermacentor > Dermacentor silvarum. The sequence goes on along the minus strand of NC_051162.1, from coordinate 47,577,498 downwards.
TATGATCGCATACGACGACACTTTTTCTGGAAGGGCCTTTATCGGTCCGTTCGCCGCTACGTAACATCTTGTGACCTGTGTCAGCGTCGGAAGAAACCTGCGACTCTACCCGCTGGTCTCCTTCAGCCAATTGATGTTCCAGCCGAGCCATTTTATCGAGTGGGCCTGAACTTGCTGGGTCCCTTTCCAATTTCCACAAAAGGCAACAAATGGATTGCAGTCGCTACGGATTATACCACTCGATTTGCAATTACTCGAGCGTTGCCAACCAGCTGCGCCACAGACGTAGCCGACTTCCTACTGTACGACGTCATCCTCCAACATGGTGCTCCACGTGACCTACTCACAGATCGCGGTGGCTGCTTGCTGTCTCGTGTGGTTGACGATCTACTTCGATCATGTGCTACTCATCACAACTTCACGACCTCATATCACCCTCAAACTAATGGACTCACCGAACGCTTAAACCGTACACTGACCGACATGCTTTCCATGTACGTTTCCGATGACCAGCATGATTGGGACGTTGCGCTCCCGTTCGTCACATTTGCATACAACTCATCGCGTCATGAAACTGCCGGCTACTCACCCTTCTATCTTCTCTTTGGACGCCATCCCTTACTACCCTTTGACACCTTGCTCCCTTCTGATCCGGCCTCCACGTCCACGACTTCCTATGCGCAAGATGTCATTACGCGTGCGCTCGTCGCGCGCACAGTAGCCCGCGCTCGGCTCACGTCATCGCAGACCGCACAAAAGGCCATCTACGATCGTCGACACCGGGATACTGATTTTCCACCGGGCTCTCTCGTCCTTCTCTGGCTCCCATCTCGTCTCGTCGGCGTGTGTGAAAAGTTAATGTCGCGGTACGTCGGACCCTATCGCGTGCTGCACCAGGTGACTCCTGTCACCTATGAGATATCTCCCATGGCATCCACCTCATCGACTGCCGCACCGCGAACTGACATCGTACATGTTTCCCGCCTTAAACTTTACAACTGTGATAATCCATTTTGATCACAACAAGCACCGGGACGGTGCTTCATCGGCCGGGGATAATGTCACGAGCAATGGCAAAGACAAAGACATTGTAGTGGGGCTGGGTCAGAGGCTCTCTTGTCGGACTGGATACCTGCTGGAACCTGTGTGCTCTGTGCAGTCTTGACTAGGCAAGCGCTAGCCGTTCACGGTTAAAAAAATACTCCCCGTAACAATATCAACGACACGTCGCAAGGTTCTGCCGCCGTGTGCAAACGATCGGCAATGATCTACAGGTGCTTCGTTACCCGGGCAAGTCCAATGCTCACTACACTCCATCCGACCCACCACCAACTCGTACTGCGATTGATCGCCCTCGTTTCGACCATCGTTCCCTGTCGGTACCTACGTGGGAGACGCCCGCTACACCCTAAACGCGTCCTGCAGGACCCAAATAAAGTTTGTCCAGTCCAGTCGACCATCGCCGCTTGCCATCCCCGCGTCGCCGGTCGCTTTCACCGATGTGTCGGCGGTTCTTATCTAGCGACGAGGGAAACTAGACGACGCAGTTCCCGAGGCAAGAACTGCGCCAGCTTTGAAATGCCCAAGTCCTCGTTCCTTGCCTGCCAATGTTATTGACGTGTTTGTCGAAGGTTTCGCTACAGTCGCTCTACTTGATACCGGTGCAGCTGTTTCTGTTATGGATGCTAAATTTTGCCGATCACTTCGTAAGGTGACGACGCCTCTTTCTGGATTGTCACTTCGGACTGCAATTGCTCAACCCATCGAACTAACCGCAGCGTGTACAGCTCGCGTGAAGATTCAAGACGTTATGTACACAGTAGAGTTTGTAGTACTATCATCGTTATCCCACGAAATATATCTTGGATGGGATTTTCTGTCTTGCCACAATACTGTCATCGACTGCGCTCGCGCTGAGGTTGAATTCTTCCAACTCAGTGACCTCGCCTGCATAGATCCTCATTCTCCCGCTAACCTTGTAGTCAAGGAAGACACCAGGATACCGCCAGGCTCATCAGCACTCGTACCGCTCTCATGTGGTGCTATCTGCTCCGGAACGGTCTTCTTTACGCCGTCCGATTTCTTCGTTGCCAGAAAAGCCCTTCCTCTGCCTTTTGCTGCTCTTGACCTCGCCGGTCGTTTCAGCACAATGCCCGTTTATAACCCACTTTCATCATAGATCCCGACGAGGCGTCCTCTACGACTGTCCTTGACCTGAGCGCCCTTTCTGCTACTAACACGTCTACGGATGTCTTCACCCCATTCATCGACGAGGCTCTCACACCTTCGCAGCGATCCCAGCTTCTTGCCATTCTGCAGCATTTCCGAACTTCTTTCGACTTCGCCCAAGAATTATTAGGCCGCACATCAACATTCGAGCACCACATCGACACCGGCTCCCACTCTCCGCTGCGCCAACGTCCATATCGCGTATCCGCTACGGAACGCCGTGTCATTGCTGACCAGGTCGACGACATGCTCCGTCGAGGTGTAATTCAACCTTCACGGAGCCCGCGGGTTTCCCCATGTGGTACTTACAAAGAAAGACGGTTCCATACGCTTCTGTGTAGATTTTCGGAGCTTAAAAAAGATCATGCTGAAAGATGTTTACCCACTGCCACGCATTGATGATGCTCTGGACTGCCTACAAGGCACTGACTTGTTCTCCTCATTGGACTTGCGGTCAGGCTACTGGCAGGTCCCGATGGCGGAGGCCGGACACCCAAAAACTGCTTTTGTTACGCCAGATGGCCTATATGAGTTCACCGTCATGCCTTTCGGACTTTGCAACGCTCCTGGTACATTCGAAAGGATGATGGATAATGTTTTGCACGGCCTTAAATGGAAGATCTGCCTTTGTTACCTTGACGACATCGTAGTGTTCGCCCCTAATTTCGCAACCTGCGCCGCCTTCAGCACGTACTCAGTTCCTTGACCAACGCCGGTCTGCAGCTTAATCTGTAGAAATGTCGCTTTGACGCACGCAAGTTGACGATCCTCGGCCACGTTGTGTCTAAGGATGGCATTCTTCCAGATCCCGAGAAATTACGGGCCGTCTCTGCGTTTCCTAAGCCCACTACAATGAAAGAACTTTGCAGTTTCATCGGCTTATGCTCTTATTTCCGGTGATTCGTTCAAAACTTCGCATCTATCCTATCAGCCCTCACGCAAGTGCTTCGTGGTGCCAAAGACCTCTCACCGTGGTCCCCTGCCTGCAACCATGCGTTCTCCACCTTGTGCCGTCTTCTCACGACGCCACCTATTCTTCGCCATTTTGACCCTCAAGCCCCTACTGAAGTTCATACCGACGCAAGTGGTGTAGGCTGTGCTTGCACAGGGTCATCCTAGCCACGCAGAAAACGTCGTGGCTTATGCGAGCAGCACGCTCACCAAGGCGGAGGGCAATTACAGCGTCATGGAAAAGGAGTGCTTGGCCATCGTCTGGGCACTTGGCAAGTTTCGCCTTTATTTATATGGCCGCTCTTTTGACGTAGTGACTGGCCACCATGCGCTGTGTTGGATTTCGAATTTAAAAGACCCATCTGGCCGCCTCGCTCGCTGGACTCTGTGAATCCAGCAGTATGACATGCGCGCAGTGTATCGTTCCGGGTGGAAGCAATCTGACGCGGACGCTCTTTCCCGCTCACTGGTTTCGCCAGAGGCCACTCGTGAGTCCCCCTGTGAGCACACGTTGTCATCTCTTGACTTCGACACTATTGCTGCCGAACAACAGAATGTCCCCTGGACTGCATCAGTTTTACACCTTCTGTCGGATACGTCAACAGCTCCGGCTTATCGAGCACTTCGGCGCCAGGTTCCGCATTTTGCGCTCCGTGATCAGCTCGTGTACCGGTGCAACGATTACGATGCCCCTGAGAGACGTACGTGGCTGCTAGTCATCCCGAGAGCCTTGAGATCAGAGATCTGCTCCTCTTTCCACTCGGACCCCCAGTGTGGCCGCGCCGGCATTTTCAGGACGTACGAACCACTTTGGCATCTCTACTACTGGCGAGGTATGTACACCTTCGTTCGAAACTTCGTCCGTTCTTGCCGTGAATGTCAGCAACGCAAATCTCCACCGCACCTCTCAGCCGGTGAACTTCAACCCCTGCCATGTCCTCCTCAACCCTTTCATCGCGTTGGTGTCGATCTATATGGGCCTCTTCCCTTGACTACGTCCGGCAACCGGCGAATTATAGTTTCCGGTGACCACTTGACACGCTATGCAGGAACTGTTGCCCTCCCAGCTGCTCCTGTGCACGAAATCGCCACTTTCATTCTGCGCCGTTTTGTGCTTCGGTATGGAGGCCCTCGTGAACTCCTAAGCGATCGAGGCTGCGCTTTCCTGTCTGAAGTTGTCGAGAAATTGCTTGCTGAATGCGCTATTGTTCATCGCACATGCACCGCCTATCATCCCCAAACCAATGGTACCATGGAACGCTTTAATCGCACCCTTGGTGACATGCTCGCGATGTACATCGTGTCCGACCACTCCAATTGGGACCTAGTTCTTCCATTCGTCACCTACGCCTATAATACTCCTACGCAAGCCACTACCGGTTTCTCCCCCTTCTATCTTCTTTATGGCCGCCATCGTTCCCATACAATTGATACCATTCTGCCCTACCACCCAGACGCATCAGATTACTGGCCAATCTTGGATGCCGCAACACAAGCTGAAGAATGTCGTCAGTTGGCTCGCCACTTAACTTCGAACGATCAGAGTCGCCAAAAGTCAAAACACGATGCTCGCAACACGACCCCAACTTTTATACCGGGAGACCTCGTTCGGCTGTCCGTACCGAACCGCACACCAGGACTTGCTTCAAAACTTCTTCCTAAATACGATGGACCACACCGCATTTTGCAGCAAACTTCTCCCGTCAATTACCTGATCGAGCCACTGACACCGCCTTCTGAACCGCGAAGTCGTCCACGTCCAGCGGCTCAAGCCTTATCATGATTCTGTGGCCTCATCTTCACACGAAGTCGCCAGGATGGCTCCTTTTTCCGATGGGGCAATTGTAATAAAGAAGAACGCCTGCACTTGGGCAGCAGGAGTGCCAAAAGCATCGCGTGACGCAGAATCTCGAGCTTAGAGATCGTGCTCGGCGAAACGCTTGACCCGTCATCGGCCTTTCGTCAAATAAACCTCCTTTATAATATTAGCGATATTATTACATCGAAAGCTGTATATGGCTAGCCGAAAGGTAAAACCGTTCATCCCACGTTTAGCTAACTGTTCACTGGCAATAGACGGCGTAAAAGAACGCGGCAGTGACTGAGGCAGCGATTCCTTGAGTGCGGCAAGATAAGCGGTTTCGTCCATTGTGCCAAAGATTGAAGGTGAAGCCAGTGGCTCTGCTGTCCCAAGGCCTTCACGGTGGCGTAAAGTAATTGGTTCGGCCGATGGGTTTGACACACACATCAGAGAGACGCCAGTGATGAACTCGAGAACAGCGAATGGCCATGGTGGCGAACTAAAAGTTCAGATGGCGTGAAGCGTACTGTTCCGGCATCTACAGAAGCACAAGATACACTGACAAGAGCAGAAGACCGGGCAGGTGCATTGGTATCTTCCGAAACAGTGATTTTGCGACAAGAGTCCTTGTTGGCATGGAGAATATCTGTCGAAAACGGAAACAGTTCCATTTCGGCGTCGGCGCAGTCGATGATAGCATGATGTGAGGAGAGAAAGTCCCATCCTAATAAGACGTCATGAGAACATGATGGCAACACGATGAATTCGATAACATAGAGAACCTCCTGAATGACGACACGAGCGGTGCAGGCACCAGATGGCTCGACGTGCTGCGCGTTGGCTGTCCGAAGGGATAATCCAGAAAGCGGTGTCGTCACTTTTCCAATTTTGCGGCAAATATGGGCATCTATCGGTGAAAGTGCAGCGCCAGTGTCGACAAGGGCTAGCGTCAATATTCCTTCTTTTGCGATTTTAATAACGTTTTTCGGGGAACTATGAGGCCTTATACATTTTGCGGACACCGCAGTTCTTGCCTCCTGAACTGCGACATTTAGTTTTCCTGGCGCAGAGGGCTCCGCCGACGGTGCAGGGGCGAAACGGAGCGCCGGCGAGGAGATGGTGAACGGCGAGCGGAGAAGGCGGTCTCAGCGTAGCAGGAGATTCATAGCTGTCCGAATAATTGCAGCGTTGTTGGAAACGTGGCGCATATGGACGCACATTGTTGGAGACGTTAGGTGCAAGTAGGCGACAGTGACGTGCCACGTGTCCAGCACGGCCACAGTAAAAACTAATCGGACGGTTGTCTTCCGTGCGCCAATGGTCTTCAGGCCGTGCATGCTGTACCACTGGTCGAGCGGGAGGGGATAGAGGCGGGCGCAAAGGCGGGCGAAGTGGACCGTAGGTCTGCAGTCGAGGTCTCGCAGTGACTTCGGCGTACGTCAGGGGCCCGGCACTCGGAGCCTGATGGCACGAAGGCGGGACGTGGTCGGCTACCGGCTCCTTGATGACATATTGCAGAGCGGGCGCCAATGGAGAATTCGACTGGCCGTATGTAAGCGGCATCAGCGAAAGCTGACGAGTAACTTCTTCACGGACGAACTCCTTGATCTGTACTAACAGCGAAGTGTTAACACTGAAGTGGCCTGTGGAAGAGATTGGCGGGTGGCTACGCGTTGTTTGCGTAGTTCATCGAAGCTTTGGCAGAGACTGACGAGTTCTGACACTGTTGCCAGGTTTTCGCCAGCAGCATCTGGAAGGCGTCGTCTTCAATGCCTTTTAAGATATGCCTGATCTCGGCATCAGCCATTGCGGCGTCTACGCGGTTACAGAGGTCGACAACATCTTTTATGCAACTGGTAAATGTCTCCCCGCTCTGTTGCGCACGACCACGCAAATGTTGCTCGGCGCGAAACTTGCGAACGGCGGGGTGCCTGAATACCTCCGTTATGCTAGATGTGAAGGCCGCCCACGTCGTGAAATCACGTTCGTAGTTTCAGTGCCACACGCTGGCGACACCACTCAAGTAAAACGACAATTCAGCTTTTGGGTGTCGTCCCAGTGGTTGTGGGTGCTCACCCGATCGTAGTCAGCGAGCTAGTCTTCTACGTCATGATCTTCTGTACCACTGAAGATGGGTGGGTCGCGTTGACGTAACGGGCCAGGGCAGACCAAGGTAGTCACAGCGGCAGCGGGTTGTGGTTGTGGTGGTACTTCTTCCGGCATCATGAAGACAGGCAGTAGTGTCCAGTTGTGAAGTTCCCGATTACCGGTTGTACCCAGCACCTCCACCAATTGTAAAGAGGGTTTAGTTAGGCCTTAGAGCGGCAGCGACAAACGCCGCACCAGCAGGTAGGGCGTAGCCAGAAAGCGAACTGGGTACAAGCCACACGATGGCAACGGGGCTGTTCAGCGTGCCGATCTTATTCCTCACAGTCTGTACATCACTGCAAAACCACACCTCGGCCACAGCTCGACATGGCCCTAGCCAGCGCAGTGAAGCTTTCGCCATCAACCAGGGTTACCAAAGCTAAACCACACCTACTCTTTATTATAAGAGTATATAATATTATATTTATAGTAATAATAATAGAATAATAATAATATATTAATATAATATTTTTATCTATTAGCGAACAATGATTTACTCATTAACATTGTAACTCTTTATTTCTTACAGAACGAATTTAACTACACTTTCCATATTTTCATCACTTTACTGCCTATAATAAATACTGATAATATCCAAATCTCTTGTGCAGAAAAATAAAATTGAAGTAATTTAGGCTCAACATTACTTAAACATTCTTTGTCAAGGTATGCTTAGTGCAGTGCATGTGGATCATAATTGAAATTTCCCGTCCAATTTGCAACATGCCAATGTGGCAAAAAATACTTAGGATTTTATACAAGACATGCTAGCGGAGTATACAACGCAACAAAAATTACCGACGATAATTTAGAATTTATTGTTGGTATCTAATTATGATTTTTGCTTTTCTGCTAAAAAACACGAACTCAAAAAACTGGAAAGATGGATGGGCAAGAAAGTGAGCAGCACCCAATGAGTGGATTTGAAGATACACATCATTCTGCCATTGATGGCAAAGAATCGTCTGTGAACAGCCATGACAGTATGTTGAATCTTTTGTCTAACTGCGTTGAACTAGGGTTCCGAATACCGTCGCGGTATTGAATGAAGCAAAAACTTTATCTTGATATGAGAGCCTACAAGGTGTATTTAATTTTGCACTATATGAGACGCAGCGCTAGCAATAAAAGTATAGTCGATGCTATTTAACGGTTGTTGATTGGTGAACGTCTACCTAAAGTACATATCAGCCGTAGATAATTAGGCGTTATAAACGCTATATATATATATATATATATATATATATATCAAATTAGTCATATGAGTGAGGCATGTCACTCATAAAAAGTAATTAAATTCAATTGCAAAACGCTTGAAACTTGTGCCACCTCGTCACATCACACCGCAATTTTCTGTGACATCCTTTATTGAAGCAGTTGTATTAGCACTTCGGAAGTACTCGCCACTAAGTCACACACTTTTGAGCATTTATATAATCAGCACTTTTGTATTGAGTTGTGAGCATTTTTACAATGCTCGCAATTACACCAAAGAATCAAAGCAAATATTTCATATGGCGCAGTTGAAAAAAAAACGAATATGAAGTAGAGCTGCGCAACCGGATTTGAATACGAATCGACTAAAAGCAGATGTTCTCGGAATTGAGTATCGGATCTTCTTAAAATTTTACAAATTCTGTACATCGCTGTCACAACAATAAAGAAAGAATTTCCCCTTTCTCGCATTCACTTTGTTCTAAATTTTGTCATTACACTATACCCTTAGATGCATGCTTAATTAAAAGCATAAAAGATGCATTAGAATGTAGCCGAAGATTTTCTTCGCAATGTCAGGGATATTCGAAGAATGCTCGGTCTTGAATTATGGCATGCAGTTTAGAACGGCCGCTTCATGGACCAATAAACATAGGTGTACACCTCGGCTTCCAAACCAGAATGTTCGTCGGCCATGGCCAATGACAGAGCGAAAAAAAGAGAAGGCCTTTCTTCTCTATTTAGAATGTTCGTGGCAAATGGCGTGATTTTATCAAGTATGTTGCTGTGACGCAAATTCTGATTTGTCGCAATGCGAGGAAACAGTTTCTGCAACTACAGTGAAAAACAGCGCCATTGGCGAATGGCATGTGTAAACAATTTTATTTCGAGCGATCGTGATATCGGCGGAACACACTGGCACCCTGAATGAGGTAGCCTCTTGTAGTACGTTATGTCCACTACTGACGGGACGAAAGCTACCGCATGTCTGCTTCAATAATGTGTTTAATCTTGTACAATCATAGAAGCGCCGAGGCACAGAAACGCCGTTTCAGTTTTTCGGCCAACATCTGATGGACCTGCTCCCGCCGCCCTGCTCTTATAAGCAATTTAACTTTAAACGAGTAATTATAAGGGATGCCAGCAAACGTTCACGCTGCTTCAAAAGGTGGCCAAATCTGTAATATATTTGACTATACAGGTGCATAATATTCAGGCCTGCAAATATTATTCGTGTCTTTCATTCGCAAAATTTGCTGTATATTAGTAACGCATGCTTATGTTAGACAAATACAAACATATGCGTTTAACGGCCAAAAACTTCCATCCATATCAGAGAAGTCATAGGCTGCACTTAGTGAAGAATTGAGCAGCAGCTGTTACCGCCTATTAAGGTCGTCTATAAGTGCTTCTCAGAGAGAGGGACAAAAAAATTATAAGAAAAACACTGTTAGGTCCAACTTCCAAGAGAGGTGGAAATCTGCAAGGTGATCGAGGCGTAGCTGCAGGGCGCTGATTGTGCGAGAAAGGTAACCCAAGTACTTGTTTTCATCCCTTTAGACCCTGTAGTTCCCGACGGACTTATTTGTCCAAAGATGAGTCACGTGTTACAGCTTGTTTCGTCAAAAATGTAAATGGTTACATGTAATTGGTTAGAAATAAAATCAGCGGATCCCACGCGCTGTGGGATCCCGTGCTAGTGAAGATTTCTGTGCTGCTTGCGTTGATTGACAATAATTGGCGGTGATGTTGACGCGGAATGTTTAGGTCATTTAGCATTTAATGAAATACGAGAGTGGTGGCTAGTTGACAAACTTTAACGTACATGCACCAAATGGGTTTGTCTGCGTATTAGAGAGAACACATAGCCAGACGCGTTTTCTTGATACGTTGTTGCGTTCATAGCCTGTGAAAAGGTTAGTACTGACATTGCCTCTCACGGTGCATCGCATCGTGGCAGAAGATTTAAACTTTAATTAAATTAAAAAACTTTACGTGCCAAATACACAATCTGATTATGAGTCACGCGGCCGTGGGGGAATCTCGATTAAAATATCGTTTCATATATTCAGACAAATGTTCACCCATTAATCTATAATGTCTTAATACCAACATATTCGAAGGCCTTTCTTCTTTAGTTAGAAAGCTATTGGCAAATGGCGCGATTTTATCAAGTATGTTGCGATGACACAAATTTAGATTGACAGAAATGAGAGGGCACAGTTTCTGCCACTATAGGGGCAAACAGTACCCATTGCCAAATGGCATATATAAACAATTTGTGAGCATTTGGTGATCTGTGTGGAGTTACAACCACGGTCAGCACTTGTTGATTCAAATGATGCAGCTGTAAGACTGTCGCCTAACTCTATTGTGTCTTGCAAATTGTTTCTTTGTCTACGCCTCTTGTGGATTGGAACATAGACAGATATGTAGACTGTCTAAAGGTGTCAACATTTGTTCAAGATTTTCTTCAATATGTACTCGAACTCCACAAGTTGCTGTAGTTAATGACACTCCTAAGTGATCTCTGCTTTAATGAGCCCGATATTTTGCATTTCGGTACAGCATCCCAAATGTAATCAAACCCTGAAATTGTGAGGACAACATCAACATCTCTATGGGCTTTATGCTTGATTTCGCAAGAATGCACATGACGCCACTTGTAGAAGCATTATCGATATTCTGTAATGAAATAACTGGGTATATTGCACCATGTAACAAAGTAAACCAGAAAAACAAAAAGTACCTAACAAATGTAATGTGTATGTCAAGTTTATTAGAACTATGACAACCTTGGTACCTCAAACCGATTTGATAGTATTGCTGATGCAGTTTGCCTTATGATGGCATCATAAGCCTTCTAGGCCGGTTCAATTGCAACACAGGAACTTTATTCCGACACAGATGAAAATGAATTTACAACAGGCCTACAACTCCAAGAGAAATATATACACAATAGGAGAGCGTGAAAATCGAAATGCCTCGAGACAGGCAAATCTGTAAGTGAAAATGTCGCTATGGCCTACAACATCTACTTGGTCGGTGAAGGCCCCGACCAAGGACGACTCGGTGGAGCATTAGCATCTAGTCATCGATAGCGTCATACAAAAGAAGCTCAAAAAGGCATTTGCGAAATGCACGTTAGAGCACCCTACAATTCTTGTGTCTCCTTGTGCCTTGATTATATGAAACGACAATAGCGCAAAGCTGTAGTTTTCGTCATATAATCATTTAAAAACAAGCTTTCGCTTAATTCCCAATTTCTTCACCGCGCTTCACTGCTTCCACGGCTCCAGTAATTATCTCTGAGTGAATAAAACAGTGTTATAACTGCCATCGTAATTCTTAAAGGCATTGTATCATCAGTGTGACGCCTTTTTTATTAAATGTCATTGTTGCATTTGAGCACACGATGGACTGTATTCGCGTTTTCATTCGTCCCATATTCCTTCTCCTAATTAATAACTGTAATGGTTTTTTTGCCCCCATTAAAAGCTACAGAACATAATGTATTTATGGCACTGCTTTCTACGTGTCAAAGCTGCTAATGTTCTTGCAAGACCTGGAATGGTGGTAATATAAGTAGCTACAATCGTATGTCGTATTTCCTGTCAGCAATCGTAGCAGCATAGCACTTTCTAGCGTTGAAATCCTCACTGAGCCTAAATGCCTCGTGATTCTCTAACTTGTGGAACATAAATGCAATTATACACAATTGTTCTTAGATGACATAGTAATATCTGATTGCTATATACAATTATTCAACAAATAAAAATGAACGAGTGGGCTCGATTGAATTCTTCATTGTGCGAAGTTTATAATAAAATATTTGTAATGTCTGTCAAACGCATTCATTTCAAAGTGGGAGTAATAATCAGCGCTGGCTGCCAATTGCTTCATGTGCCGTAGCACGATTCGTTCACATAGGTGCTGCTGACTTAAGGTTACACCATCATAAATTTTAAAATCTCTTAATTAATATCCTTCGTGATACAAGTTCCCATGCTTTTGTCAGGTTTCGAAATGGACGAAATAGAAAGTTATCTCCCTTCTTTCTCTCTGAACATGTGTCAACTTATGGTGCACCGTGACACGACTACGTATTACAATATCAACCTGCATAGCTTTAGGCACATGGCAAAAAGTATCGAAGGTGCCTCAAAATGGCGGCAACATTGCTAATGCCACCCTGAAAAATGATATTGCCATCCTGCTAATTAGGATCAAACTAGAATGGGGCAAAAATATTCAGTGCGAAATAAGCTGTTGTCTATGATGCAGTAAATATATAAATCCGTTTGTTTTCCAGCTTCCAGCAACAAAACACGTCAGAAAAGATTGCAAGCTAATGTCGCAGCAATACAACAGAGCAGCATCACTGGTATGTACGGTAAAACGGATTACAAACATGTAATGCCGTCTCTCGTTCTCTAGTTTTTGCTTTATGCTAACTCATACAACTTACGAAGCAATATTTCCTAAATGAGCAGTATAATATTAGTGCTGTGGTAACATTTTGCAATTAAGATGCGAATTAGTTTCAGGTTATTCTTCAATTATTTTACTAAACTTAGCTGTACAATACTCACCATAACATAACGAGGTCTTGGCTACCCTGCCGCAGTGGATAACCTTAATAATGCTGCGCGCCCCTTCAAAGAAAAATTGTGAATAATAGCGTGGAACTTTGTACTTAGTTTCCCGCAGCAGCTGCTAGTGCAATGCGACAAGATAAGTGATTAACATGAAAAAAAGACAAGCAAGAATACAAATGACAAAGCACTTCATAGTTAGCGTTTTAGCTTGTCCCGCCCATTCGTACGTTTTAGTCCGATATGTACAACCGAGCCAATGTCGACACTCTGGCAAGAAGATGGGTTCAGTACCATCAATCGCGGAGCTGGTGTGAGAGCTTTATTCGCTCATTTCTTCTACGCATGCCTCTACAAAACTCATGAAGCTGTCTTGCTGGTTTCAACTGCTTCCTCTGGTTATCTTGGTCAACTATTTCATTCATTAGTTTCTCGCATTCAAGCTTGTTCTCTAGCAGCAGATCTCGAGCTAGAAGTCATTTTCTTTCATGTACACTTCATGTTTCATTCTTTTTCCAGAAATTCTAAGTCAGCAGCATCTTGCCTTTCCTTTGCTGGAATGAAATAAACGTGTGGCATTTCTTAATTATTCGGTCGTAACTGAACGTGAAGTGGGTGCAATTACAATATATAAAAAGGCGTACTTTCGCCCGAAAGGCGAAGCATCGATTGCGATAGCAAATAAGTAGAGAGCAACGAATGCAGCATAGTAGTTGAATGAGCTGTATAAAGTTGTGAACATTCGCTTACTAACTAAATAGGCACGAACGCTGTGATGCGCGAAAAGGTATATATGAACTCATCTCACTCGATGACCGCGGAAACTCGCCATGAAAAGGCCAGAGTGAGAAAGCGCATCAGCAGATGCGGGCAAATTGACCTTCGCGCTGCCTCTCGTCTCGCTTCTGCGCAAACTAAATGTCGAAGGCAAAGCGCATACGACGCTATCAGCAATCAGCGCATTGTGGCGTTCGCGCACCGCTATCAGCCGGCGCCCAAATCTGGCTCATCTGTTCCGGACGATAATCTGTTTCGCGCATGTGCGCTGATATGTTTTCACTCGCCCTTTGATCACGGCGTTCCTTTATAAAGGACTGCGGATCACGCCGTTAGCGGCTTCTTTTGTACACCTACTTTCGGCAAGCATGCCGCATTAAAAGTACGTTCTTCCTTCTCCGGCGTCTTCTTCTGCCGGCTTGGAACCCAACTCGGCCAAACGTAACAGCATGCACTTTGTCCCCATCGCAGATTGCTTTGAAGATGAGGGCCGTGCGGGTGCGCACTTCGCCCACATCGCAGATCGATTTCACGATACGACGCCCGCGCGGCCGCGCTGTGAGCAGTAGCCGATCGCCAGGTCGTAGGAAAGAAATATGTATCTATCACAGCAACCTCACGAAGCCCTATGTAGAACGTGTGCCGGTTGTGAACTTGGTGTTAAATCAACCTGAAGAAGTAGAAGCTGAACTTCCTGACATTCCCCATGACATGATTTGTTTTTCTGTGGATGAAATCCTTAATTTGACAGCAGACAGTGCTGCTCTAAGTGAAAGCCAGCTTGACGATTTAACAAATTTGATAGCTGAGCGCAGACACGTGTTCTCAAAGGTACCCGGTCGGACCACTCTGACGACTCATGATATTGAGCTTACACCAGAAGCGGAGAACCCAACGTTGCACAACAGGCGATGTAAAGCTTACAGATGCTCACCGCGCCATGAAAAATTGATGAGGGAGGCAGTTGATCAAATGCTAGAGCTTAAAGTGGCCTAACGAGGTGAAGGAAGCTTCATGTCCCCAATGATAATTGTAGAAACTAACGGTAAAGAACCGCGGCCGTGTATCGATTACCGCAAGCTTAACTCTGTTACTGTTACCAAAGTGTATCCCTTACCGCACATAGAAGACTGCCTTGAAAAGGTGAGCAAAGCTAAGTTTATCTCTACGCTCGATTTAGTGCGGGGGTACTGGCAAGTGCCGCTAACAGAGCGAGCGAGTGTATTGGCTGCCTTCGTGACGCCTTTCGGCACCTTCCGGCCTTTGGTTCTTCCCTTCGGTCTTAAAAATGCCCCCTTCGCCTTTTCGAGACTCATGGATCAAGTCCTAGGTGGAGCAGAGGCATTCGCACTACCGTATCTCGACGACATCGCAGTATTCTCAAATACTTGGCCGGAGCACGTGAACCATTTGCAGGAGGTTCTAAGTCTCCTTGGCGAGGCTGGCCTAACTTTAAAAGCCCAGAAGTGCAAGTTAGGTCGCTCAGAAGTCTGCTACCTAGGTCACCGATTAGGTCAAGGACATCGAAGTCCACTTGATTTAAAGGTTCTGCCAATCAAGGAATTCCCTCAGCCGAAAACGAAAACTGAGCTCCGTACATTCTTAGGGATGGTAGGCTACTACCAACACTATATCAAGTGTTTCTCGCAGGTTGCTAGCCCCCTTACAGATTCGCTGAAAAAAGACGCTCCTACACGGGGGTGTGCAAGGGGACGAAGCAAAACAAGCGGCCTTTAATTCTTTGAAGGTAGCTCTCACCGCAAAGCCCGTCCTGTCGAGCCCAGACCACTCGAAACCTTTTCTTGTGCAGTGTGACGCAAGCGAAAAAGGGATAGGTGTAGTTTTGAGTCAGGAAGACGAGCACGGGCATGAGCATCCCATTTTGTATGCCAGCCGAAAGCTGTCTGCTCGTGAACAAGCTTACAGTACCATAGAAAAGGAATGCGCGTGCCTCGTTTGGGCTGTAGAAAAACTTTCCTGTTATTTGGCTGGAGCAGAATTCATTTTCATTACAGATCATCGTCCGCTCACGTGCCTTCAACAGGTGTCCAACAAAAATGGCACGTTGTTACGTTGGAGCCTGAGTTTGCAACCGTACGCGTTTACGGTTAAAAATAAGAGAGGATCGCTGCACGCAAATGCAGATGGTCTCAGCAGGGCTTTCTCTCCCTCGGCGCCGGTCGGCCTAGTGGCACCAAAGCCTTGATTCAGTATTCGCATAGAACCGTAACTGTCGCAAGTCCTCGACAGCCAATTTTGTTCCGATTGGAAGGTTTCCAAAACACTCTGCGTATGAAGGTCTAGCCTGGCCGCACTCGGCAGTTGTTTGCGGTGTTTGCGGCGGCGCTTGCTGTATCGCCTATGCCCAGGACCCTGGCCCGGGATTCGTGCCCTCGGCGTCGCCTGCAGTTTCCTGCCACGCCATGCACTCCACATTTCCGCACTTCGGCCTGAGAGACCACCGGCCCCGGCGCGCGTCCGTAAAGGACGCATCCTTCGACTTGAAAACCGAGCACCTAGTCATCTGTCCTCGGACGGTCAGACGTCACTTCGCCGGATCTTTGAACATCGGTCGCCAAGTACTTTGGCGCTTCATTCACTTCATTCAGTACGTGTCGCGTCATTCACTTTTCAATCAAGGGAGTGAGCGTATGAAATCATGTGAGTTTCCGGAATTGTGCAACACCCAAGAAGAGGTCAGTTGACACTAGTTAAATGATATGTCGTTTAAGTACATCACAATGGTCCGCTCACGTGGCCGGCTGCGCATCAAGCGCGCAGCCGGCTGAACTGGTGAAACTCTCCGAAAGTGCCGTTACATCGAAGTCTTCGATGAACCTTTCGCAAAAACCAGTGCGTATGAAGCCTTCTTTACCCCCTTGGTGCTCTTCCGTGGGGAGGGGCTGTTGCGTTCGCGCACCGCTTATCAGCCGGCGCCCAAGTCTGGCTCATCTATTCCGGACGATAATCTGTTTCGCGCATGTGCGCTGATGTTTTCCCTCGCCCTTTGATCACGGCGTTCCTTTATAAAGGACTGCGGATCACGCCGTTGGCGGCTTCTTTTGTACACCTACTTTCGGCAAGCATGCCGCATTAAAAGGACGTTCTTCCTTCTCCCGGCGTCTTCTTCTCCCGGCTTGGAACCCAACTCGGCCAAACGTAACAGCATGCACTTTGTACCCATCGCAGATTGCTTTGAAGATGAGGGCCGTGCGGGTGCGCACTTCGCCCACATCGCAGATCGATTTCACGATATGACGCCCGCGCGGCCGCGCTGTGAGCAGTAGCCGACGGCGCAGAAAGCACCTCCCCTCTCTCTTTCTCCATCGCCTCGCCCCCGTGCCGCGGGGACGAGGCGATGGAGCCGCGATTGCCGGCTCACCAGCAATCGCGTTGGACTTATACGGTAATCGCCATTGGACTTTATATGGAACCTCACGGCGACGACGACGACGCCGACGGCAGATATGCGCTTGGAGTGCTCCCCTTGTCAACAACAGTCTGGTGGAAGCTTGCCGCTTTAACACAAATACAGAATCAAACATTTGCTCAATGTATTTCCAATAACATTTACGATTTCCGCCTGTGACGAAACTCAGCGATGCACGCTTGACTGTAAATGGGCAATGTGTCAACTGTGAACTTCTCTTTTCCTTCTCCTCTTTCAATCCCTTCTCCCCCTTCCCCAGTGCAGGGTAGCCTATCGGGCTCAGCCTGGTTAACCTCCCTGCCTTTCCCTTATGACTTTTCTTTCTCTCTTTATCATTTTCTTACTAAATTATCGTGATCATGCATTTAACGTTATGCATAGGGATTAGAGTTATTGATTGATATTTAGTTGTTTAGGAAAAACACGTGGAATTGAAGAGTTTTGAAAGGAATAAATTCCATTCTACTTCACTTTTATTGAGTGATCCTTTAGTACATTTCGGAGACATCTTAGGACATACTAGAGAAATTGATGTCCTAAATGAACGATCTAAAGCTCGTAATAAGATATATGATTGCGAGCATGGGGGGAACATAGGGGGAAATATACGAGTGTTACCGCGCGCATGGGGAGAACCGGAAACCGTGGCTCAATCTCGCGCGCGCAGGAAGGGAGGCACTCCGGCCCCAACTGAGTACTTTGCACAGCCGCGCTCGGTCGCGCGCGCCTTATCTTGAAAGTAATTTCCAGGCGGCTCATATCTTTATGCGCGTGGTGTATTCGTCGCTCAGCTTGCGTGGAAGCGATACACAGAACGAAGGTCACTCTGCTCGCTGCTGCTGACGCGCTTCCTGACGCCAGCGTTTTGACAGCGCGTGTCCGCGGTCACCGAATGTGCTTTATTCATGTTTTCCTGTGTGCGCTGACACCATGCCTGTTAATTTAGTTAGCAAGCGAAAATTTCCAACTTTATACGGCCGATAAATCTATCCTTACTTCGATAAATCTATCCTTACTTTGCTATCGCAATCGATGCTCCGCCTTTCGGGCGAAACTGCGGCTCTTTTTATGGGTTCTGCTTCAGCGCCAATAGCACTGCAGTAATATCTAAGACGAACTGGCCCAGCAGTGGACATAGGGGAGTGGAACGGTGGACAGGTTCCACAGAGTTACCCGATAAACAAATCTGAAAATTACTGTGGAGGTCATCTCTTTCTTTCTTTTTTGGTATCCTGGCAAGTTCTGCATCCGACCGTATAGCATGTTCACGACTATCTGTTTTTTTTTTCGAATACTTCCAGGTGTCATCAGGGCGACAGTTAAAGTGAAGATTGTTGTGCTTTGTGAATACGCAACCGCGTTTCAATCCCAAAAATTGTCAAGGCTCAACAGTATTGTAGACTACCTTCAGGTGCTTATGTCATTGGTGAGTTCAGCCGCTTATATTTTAAAATGCCCATCAGATATGCCGTTGAAGTCGGCGATCGGACCGATCTTTGTCAATAGTGACGTTCGACAGAAGACAGAAATTTATTTGCTGCTCTGTTGCGCTGGCTGTAACATCATAACATAAAATTAGCAAGATAGAGTAAGCGTAACTTTTTGTCAGAATCGCCTTGTGCAAAGCAATGATGGTGATAATACTATTTACTCCAAATAGACACGACCATTGTGATGTACTTAAACAACATATCATTTAACTAGTGTCAACTGACCTCTTCTTGGGTGTTGCACAATTCCGGAAGCTCACATGGTTTCATACGCTCACTCCCTTGATTGAAAAGTGAATGACGCGACACGTATCATGTGCGATCTCTGCATAACTAAGTGAGGCGGCTCTGCCGAGTTACTCCTAAACTTACAGGCTGCGTGGATACGTGCTACATTCAGTTGCTGGTACCCTAGCTCCACAGCCGCCCAGCCACCACTGAACAAGAGACCACCTGCTCGCGGCAAGAAGCCTGCGAATGGGCGTAGTTTTGTATAACATTTTGCTTATCTTGTTGGTTACAGTAAGTATGCTCATCAAAAGGAATACAAACAATTTGTGACGGGGTCACCAATGTGTGAGGGGGTGTCAAGTAGATACAAGCGGGACAGCATTTATAAACAGGGACTGTTGACAGAGATGGCCAAGATGGCTGAACACGCGCAGCGTCCCCCGGTGTTCGTCATCTGCTTCCCTAATGCAAGGAGGCGGCCCGTAACATCTAACCGCCCCGGCGGGCTAAGCGCCGTCTCGGCGCAGACTAATTACACGAGGAGGCGACGGAAAAGTACGGCTTCGGTCGGGATACGTGCACGACGTCACGAGATGGCAGGGTGAAGAACTGTTTAGTGGGGTGATCTCATAGTTCACGTCACTAAGTTGCCGTAAAACCTTTTAAGGTCCGGTGTAACGCCATAAAAGCTTTTCGGAGAGACCGACGCGACGAGGAGTCCAGAGAACCACAAGAAGCACAAGTGCCGGTGGCTGCGGTCATAACGGTCCTTTTGGCATAATTGCGAGTCGGATAGTCGCTTATGGGCGATCTGAAGTGCCAAATGGGCTCGCGCGGCAGCATCGCGTGCATACTCCGTGGTATGTTGTACAACAGCAGGTAGTAGCATGTCAAAAGGCAATGCAGGGTGCTGCCCATACAGGCGATAAAATGGCGAAAAACTGGCGGTGTCGCTGACGGGAGGAGTTGTACGCTAATGTGACGTATGGCAAAGCGCTGTCCCATTCCCGATGATCGTCAGACACGTACATCAACAGCATATCGGTTAAGGTGCGGTTCAGCCTTTCGGTGAGCCCGTTGGCCTGCGGGTGGTACGCAGTAGTGAGCTTGTGCTCCATAGAACAGGAACGAAGGAGGTCATCGCCAACTTTCGACAAGAAGCAGGGGCCTCGGTCTCTGAGCAGTTGCCGAGGGGCACCATGACGAAGGATGACGTCGTGAAGGATGAAATCGGTGGTGCCAGTGGCGCAACTAGTCGGCAAAGCTCGCGTGATGGCAAAACGCGACGCGTAGTTGGCAGAAACTGCGATCCAGTTGTTCCCTGAAGCAGACGTAGGAAATGTACCGAGGAGGCCAAGACTAATGTGGTATAATGGCTCCTAAGGTATGTCAACAGGATGCAGAAGGCCTCCAGGCAACCCAGAGCGCCGTTTACGTCGCTGACAAAGCTAACACGCAGCAGCGTAGCGTCAAACAGATCGGCACAGATCAGTCCAGAAAAACCGGCGCCGCACGCGATTGAATGTTCGGGATACGCCAAGATGGCCAGCGATCGGAGCACCGTGGAGTTGTTTGAGAACAGTGGCACGGATATGCTTGGGGAGAACAAGCAGAAGCTCTGGGCCGTCGGGAGTGGTACTACGACGGTAAAGAATATCATCGTGAAGCTCAAACAGACGAAGCGATGGGTCGGGCTGACGAGAATAGAGGCGGCCAATTATAGATCGCAACGTGTCGTCACTTTGCTGTTCAGCGCGTATGTTGGCCAGATCTGCAATAGCCATGACGAAGTCACTGGTATCACGTTTGATCATATCATAAGAAGCTAACAAACATTGACACCAAGGACAACATGGTGAGAGCATCGTACGCGTAATGCGAAGACGTGGGTTCGTTCCCCACCTGCGGACAGTTGTTTTTTCATCCGTTTTAATTTTCATTATTTATCATTTCTTTAATTCAATTAGTAGTGTACAAGTAATTTCCCCTATGTTGTCCTTGGTGTCAATGTTTGTTGGCATCTTATGATACGATTAATAAAAATCGGGCCCCTCGGTTCTCTTTCTTCTCGGTATCACGTTTGGTGGTTTCGGGAGGGTCAACAGGGTAGCGTGATAAACAGTCAATATCTTGGTGCATCCGGCCAGATTTGTAGAGCACGTCAAAGGTGTACTCTTGTAGTCATAACGCCTAGCGACCAAGCCTTCCTGTAGGATCCTTCAGCGACGAGAGCCAGCAAAGGGCATGGTGGTCGGTCACGACGGAAAACGTTCGGCCGTACAAACAAGGGGGAATTTTGCCACAGCCCAGACAAAAGCGAGGCATTCGCACTCAGTTATAGATTAATTCCGCTCCGACGACGAGAGAAGGTCGCTGGCGTAGGCAATGACGCGCTCCTGGTTGTCCTAGCGTTGGACGAGTACTGCACCTTTGCCATGGCCATTAGCATCGGTGCGAACTTCTCTAGGGGCCGACGGGTTATAATGCACCAAAATGGGTGGTGAAGTCAGTAAACTGACCGGGTAATGAATGCGGCAGCTTGTGCACGACCCCAGGAGAAAGAGATGTCCTTCTTGAGTAGGTCAGTAAGCGGCCGGACAATGTCTGCAAAATTCCTGACAAAGTGGTGGAAGTAGGAACACAAGCCGAGAAAGCTCCGTACATCGCTAACTCAGCGAGAAACAGGAAAGTCTCGGACGGCACGCACCTTGCCGGGGTCAGGTTGGACACCGCTAGGACTAACAAGGTGACCGAGAACGGTGATGTGACGTCGAGCGAAACTACATTTGGAGGAGTTAAGTTGCAGGCCAGCGCGGCGAAACGCATCGAGAATGGCCGACAGGTGGGGTAGGTGGTCCTCAAAAGTAGGCGAAAGGACAATCACGTCATCTAGATAGCGTAAACACGTAGACCACTTATAGCCCCGAAAGAGGGAATCCATCATTCGCTCGTTGAGGGGGTATTACACAATCCAAGGTTGCGGGGGCATTACACAATCGAAAAGGCATAACCTTGAATTGGTAAAGTCCATCTGGTGTGACAAACGCAGTCTTTTCACGGTCCTAAGAATCAACGGTAATCTGCCAGTATCCGGAGCGTACAGGTCGATGGAGGAAAAGTACGTGGTGCCGTGGAGGCAGTCTCGATTGGGGGCAGCGAGTATACGTCCTTGCGTGGTATGTTGTTCAAGTGTCGGTAGTCAACACAAAAGCGCCAGCTGCCATCTTTCTTTTTTTACTAGTACCGCAGGGGACGCCCATGGACTGGAAGAAGGTTCGATAACGCCTTTTGTGAGAATTTGTCAACTTCGCCTTGGATCACACGACGTTCGGCGAGGGAGACACGATAGGGACGGCGACGGATAGGGCTCACGTTCCCCGTGCCGATGCGATGTTGGACAACAGACGTTAGGCTCAGAGAAGAATCGTCGAAGTCGAAAATGTCATGGTAAGTCTTCAAGAGGTGGCGAAGATCAGTAGCTTGTTCAGAAGGAAGGTCAGCAGGGATCGTCCGACAAAGACATCGCGCGGCGAACTGCTTGTGGTGCAAATGAAGGACGAACTGGAGGGACTGGTGGGATCCAACGCGCAAATTTCGTAGTCTTCGGCAGCAGTGATCCCGGCGAGTCACATGCCTGCTGGAATCAGTTAAGGAGAGGCGCTGAAGTTTAAAATAGGAATGGCGATGCGATTGCCGGTGACAGGCATGAGGGTGTTAGGCACGGCGACGTTCTTGGCGAGCAGAACGTCTGTTACCGGGGATCGCGCGTAATTGCCAACAGCGACAGGAGGGTTCGAGACCATCGTAATATACATGGTGGCTTGTGGGGGCGTGCGCACATAGTCTAGAGAGAAAGACGGGCCGAAGGCGTGGTTTGGGCATCGGCTAGCTGAGGTAGTTAGAGCTACAGGAGGCCAGTTGCACAGTCAATTAGGGCAGAATGAGTTGTGAGAAAGTCCAGACCAAGTATAACGTCGTACGGACATTGCTCAAGAACGGCTAATAAAACAAAAGTTGGGTGACTGGCAATGGTGATGAGGGCGGTGCACATGCCAAGGATGGTGGGAGCTCCTCCATCGGCCATGCTTGCAACGTGGGAAACAGCAGGTGTGACCAACTTCCTTGGGCGACGGCGAAGTCCAGAGCTCATGACAGAAATAGAAGCCCCGGTGTCGACAAGTGCAGAAATCGTCACGCCATCAACGTCAACGTCCAACACACAGTGTCGAGTCGGCCGAGTAACTAGAGTATTTTGGGGCAGAGTCGTAGATGCAGCGTTACCTCCGGGCGCTGCATCGTTTAGTTTTCCGGAATGAATGAGCCACGGTTGCTCGGTGGCGGGGCGGGGCGAGGTGGCGGGGAGCGGGAGGACGGACGGCGGTACGGTTTTGAAAGCGACTGGGGACCCCTATAGGTGACGGCGAGTGGCTGGACCATGTCGTGGCAGCGTCAGGATTGTAGGGGTGTGCCGCAGATAGTGGCTCAAAAGGGCTGCGATCAAGGCGGCGAGCATGGCAGAAAGATGGAGTACATTGCGGGACCGACCAGCGGTTGTTACAGTAGTGAGCAACGTGTCCGACACGGCGGCAGTTAACGAGAAGAAACGGAACCGAAGGGCCCGATTTTTATTATTATATCATAGGAACCCAACAAACAATGACACCATGGACAACATAGGGGAAATTACTTGTACTTACTAATTGAATTAAAGAAATGATAAATTATTGGAAATGAAAACGTATGAAAAAAAAAACACCGCATAACCACTGGGGTGAATGATGATGAGTGGGCGAAGCTCCGGAGGGAATCATCGGTAAACCGTGAATCTTCCGTGTAAATCGCCCAGTCTCGCCGCACTAAATCGAACGATTGACTTCCACCAATGACACACGCCATAGGTGACGCCCTTCCTATTTTATAACAGCGCCCTTCATTATAATTGCACCATCTCCTGCTTAAGGGGACGCTAGCACAAACGCGTTAGAAACGTGCAGTACTCTCTAGTGAGGGGGAGAGGACACAGCGTCTTACGCAGCCGTTTACACATGCCGGAACCTGCACCGCGTTTGCCGACGCCATCACATGACTGCTGAGAGAGTATATCCCCCGTATTCATATCACCGTTTTCGATGCACGCGGCAGGCCGCACCTTTTTTATTGCGCTAGCAATTATATGGACACTCCAAAGCAGATTTCTGCCGTCGGCGTCGCCGTGAGGTTCCGTATGACGTCAATGGAGATTAAATCGTCGCCGCGCGCCGAACGCTGTATGTGCGAGTGAAAGAGCGCGAGGGGCGCCTCTTTCGCGGGGAGTGAACGCACGGCGGAGAACAAACGCGCGTTCTGCGCCGTGCTCGCTTAAGGGCTGCAGAAGTAGGCGTCTCTTTTCTCCTTTACAATCACCATATATGTAGAGCAAACGCGCCTTCTTCAGACGCGCGAGAGGCCGTGGGGGAGGGGGAGGGAGGCGACGTTTAGCTGCGGCACCAAGTGCCTATTTATATCAGAGGCTCCAGCAACAGTCACCAACGCCGCACGCATTTTGAGCTAACGCGGGCAAAACGCCGATGGCGTCGACAACAGTTCTGCGTGTTGTTGCTACCAAAGCCGCTCACCTTACTTCGTATGACATTGCTGTGTTGCTATCGCATTCATTGCTTCGCCCTTAGGGCGAAACTGTGACATTTTTATCCAGCGGCCGTGCATAAACGCTCCTCTTCTTGAACTTGACTTGCCACCGCCTTCAACGCGTTTCGAACGCGCTGCCCAAGGCGGTGGCAAGTCAAGTTCAAGTCGAGGAGCGTTTATGAATACGGGGGTAAGGCGGAGAGGCCACAGCGTCCTACACCAGCTTCTTACACGGGCCGTAACGCACTAGCACAAACGCGTTAGAAACGCGCAGTCATTCGTTAATGTTGGGTATTTATTGTCATCGTGGTGCGTGTGTCCATGTGCGCTTCGTGGCGTAATGGCTAGCGCCGCGCGTTCGGAAGCGAGGGGTCCCTGGTTCGATTGCGCGCTACGGACACAACTTTCGGAATGTTTTTTATTGCGATAGCAATTATATGGACACTCCAAAGCAGATTTCTGCCGTCGGCGTCGCCGTGAGGTTCCGTATGACGTCAATGGAGATGAAATCGTCGCCGCGCGCCGCCGAACGCTTTATGTGCGAGTGAAAGGGCGCGAGGGACGCCCGCTTTCATGGGGAGGGAATGCACGGCGGAGAACAAACGCGCGTTCTGTGCCGTGCTCGCTTAAGGGCTGCAGATGTAGGAGTCTCTTACCTCCTTTACAATCACCATACATGTTGAGCAAACGCGCCTTCTACTGACGCACGAAAGGCCGTGGGGGGAGGGGAAGGGGGAGGGAAGGGAGGTGACGTTTAGCTGCGCCACCAAGTGCCTATTTATATCAGAGGCTCCGGCAACAGTCACCAACGCCGCACGCATTTTGTGCGAACGCGGGCAAAACGCCGACGGCGTCGACAACAGTTCTGCGTGTGGTCGGTGCTGCTGCATGTCCAAGTTTATACAGCTGATACAGCTACTATCATTACTGCCGTATAGCTCTCTACAAATTTGCTATCGCAATTGATGCTTCGCCTTTCAGGTGAAACTGGGACAACATTTTTTCATAGAAGTAGACGTGGCTACCTACTACTACGACTACTACTACTACTACTACTACTACTACTACTACATACTACAGAGGAGGGACAGACCCACACCCTAAGGAGCTTCGCCCCTAAAACAACTCTCCGCAATTGGGGAACGAACGCACGTCTTCGCATTACGCGTGCGATGCTGTCACCATTAAGCTACCGCGGAGCCGTCTTTCATCCACTTTCTGGGGTATTTATGTTTTACAACTAGAACTAACCCTGGGAGTGTTAGCCAGCGGTGGCAGTTAAAGCAGATAGGCCGATCGTCTTCAATTCGTCAATCAGCAGGCTTCTGAGATCGTGGAGCGAACCGTGGATACCGAGGGAACAATGTCGGGGCCCCGGAAGCGGGTGTAGGGCTGACAACGGCGCAAGCAGCGTGAACCCTGAGATTCGCGAGTTCGTTTCGCACGATGGTTTGGATGAGTGAAACCGCTGGTGTGCTCGCGTCGCCGGTGTTAGAGCTGGTAAAGAGGCTAGCGCGGGAGCCATTGCCTCGATTTCACGGCGGACAATCCTCGTCATTTAGACCGAAGGCGGCGAAAGGTTACATTGCTGCCGCTCTTCACACGAAGACGGCGCAGCAATGTTGGGAAGCCGGGCGAATGGTCGTTCAATACGGTGGCTCTTAGCCTGCTCGAAGCGCTGACACTCCTCGACCATGGCATCGACGGTAGCACAATTTCTGCACATGAGCAAATTGGATGCGTCGTCTTCTATGCCCTTCAGGACGTGGCCAACCTTGTCAGACTCTGGCATGTTACTATCATATTTACGGCACAGTGCCAGCACATCCTGTATGTACGACAAATATGATTCCGTGTACGCCTGGGCGCGAGTTGACAGCTGTTGCTTCGCAGGGATTTTTCAACTGGAGGCCTTACCGAACTGGTCAGGGAGCTTTAGTTTGAATGTATCACAGCTCCCAAAGCCGGCCTCGTGATTGTCACAGTACAACTTCGCTGTTACACTAAGATAAAACACCACATTGGCCAGCATGACTGTCAGGTCCCAGTGGTTGGAATCGCTCACCCGGTCGTATAGCGTGAGCCATTCCTCAACGTCGATGCCATCGGTCCCGTTGAACGTTCCAGGGTCTCGAGGTTGGACTACTACAATCGGTGTCCGCGACGCAGGAGATTCCGGTTGGTGTGCCATGGTGGTCGCAATGCAGCGCCGACTGCTTCGGAGCTCGGTCGTCTGGCGAGAATACCCCGCACCTTCCACCAATGTATGAGGGGGTGTCAAATAGATAAAAGCTGGACAGGATTTAAAGACGGACTCTTGACAGAGATGGCCAAGATGGCTTAACACGCACAGCGTCCTTCGGCTATTGTCCTCTTCTTCCTTAATGCAAGGAGGCGGCCCGTAACAATAGAAAGCGCACGTGGCTTAGTTGTGTTGCAGGCATCTTCTATTAACAATGCATTGACTCTGACTTGGCGCATTGGTATGGCTACCCGATGAATATCGTTGTCTGCCGTAAGTAATCGGCTTGTAGAGTATTCCCTGCCGCCCTTAAAGCTTTTAGCGCTTTGCGAGCATATGCTGAGCTGCGATGGCAGAAGACTGGCTAGACGGTGTCATTGGAAACGTTCCCATCGATGCAGGTTTGTCGTGCAGCATGTAGAGCAATGTGGTAAATGCAAGGCGAGTCGACTACAACATGTGGGACAGCGGCCAAACGTTCAAGTAAGCTGGGCGTTCTCTGGAACAATAAAATACAAGCCGACTGTCGTTCTCTACGTTCTTATACATAACGTAGCCCCTTTCTTGTGCAGTCTCCGCACCATTACAGAAATTTTGGAGAATATATATTTCACGTCATAGCTTACATTGTCTGGTATTGAAAATGCACGTTTTCTTGTGCAAGTTTCTGAAGCCCGCTATAATAAATTCAATAACTTGCAGTCCAGACATCCTGACTCGGTACTAAAACTGTTCGTAAAATAAAAGATCACCAACCATCACGATACTCCTTAATGCGAAATTTGAGTGTTGCTCTATACGTGTTTTCATTTCGCGATGTATTGGCTGGCGCGGACAATCTCTCTCGTGCGGCACGTTGCAATCGAAGCGAAGTGTGGCATGACTGCCTCGCTAATCAGGAGATCGCGAGAGGCAGCGCGTAGGTGACGCGGGGGCGCGATTCACAGGAGCCGCCACGACAGGCCCTCACTCATGCAGTGCTTTCTTTCCATATATGGTATCGGTTTAGTCATCGGTGAATGGATTAAGCGCCCTACTCTGGCGCCATCTATCGTAGCTACCATCGCCGCAGAGACCGTCTTGCGTGGCACTACGCCTTTCTTCTCACTAAGGTCCCTGTATCTTCCAAAGGTAGCGCAAAACATTGTTCAAATAGGAAAGGAGAATTTCCTCCCCGCCCTCTACCCCTCTCCTGACTTCGCCGTTTTGCGCTCTCCCATTGCACGAGGCCTCACACGTGACAAATAACCCGCGCGGCTTTCGTTATCGCGGGAAAACGGTGCCATTAATCACCGTAGAAACAACGGGACACATGTGCGCTGTGCGTGAGCGTAGGCTTTTTACATTTTAGGGGCGAAGCTCCTTAGGGTGTGGGTCGTTCCCTCCTCTGTAGTAGTAGTAGTAGTAGTAGTAGTAGTAGTAGTAGTAGTAGTAGTAGTAGTAGAAGTAGTAGTAGTAGTAGTAGTAGTAGTATGTAGCCGCCTCTAGTTTAAGAATTGCTCAATAGATGGCGTTGTGTGTCCGTACGTGAAAGAGACGCCGCATGTAGTTTTATGAAGTGTTCATTAGAAGTCCGTAGCTCTGGTTGGCATGGAGACCGCTATGCATGTATGTATACGCTTATATACATATATATGTATATGTATAGTATAACCGGAAGCCGACTTCCGCTTCCGTTTCCACTTCCGCTTCCGTTTCAGGTTCCGCTTCCGGTTTCGCTTCCGTTTCCACTTCCGTTCCGCTTCCGGCTCCGGAAGCCAGCTTCCGGCTTCCGGAGAACGCTTCCGGCGTTTTTCTCTCTCGTCCGTAGCTAGGGGCGCTGCATTGCACAAGGGCGTTCGTTCCCGACGCGCGCTCTCTTTATCTCTCGTCCGTAGCTGTGGTTTACCCGAATGATCCCCCGGTGCTTCGCCCACTCATCATCATTCACTTCATGGATATGCTGTGATTTTTTTTTTTGAAGACGCGCTCGGCTGCAGCAGGATGCCTACTTGCTGTGCTGTTGGATGTTCGAATAGCATTGCCAAGGGGGGCAAGCGTTTTGCGGTTACTCGTGACAAACAAAACCTCAAACGGCGAGCGATATGGTTCCACCGTATCGGAAGAAACAAATTTGACTGCCACCGAGGTAAGTCATTACTGAGGGGGTTTCTGAACACTGTTCTCACCCAGTTAGTGATGAACGCGGTAAGGTGGGTGCGTTAGCGAGTTCACCATCAGCCAACAACTGAGTTTTAAAAAAAGTTGTCGCAGTTTCACCTGAAAGGCGAAGCATCAATTGCGATAGAAAATTTGTAGAGAGCTATACGGAGTAATGATATTAGCTTTATCAGCTGTATAAACTTGGACACGCAGCAGCACCGGCAACACGCAGAACTGTTGCCGACGCCGTCGGCGTTTTACCCGCGTTCGCTCAAAATGCGTGCGGCGTTGGTGATTGTTGCCGGAGCCTCTGATATAAATAGGCACTTGGTGCCGCAGCCTCCCTTCCCTCCCCCCCTCCCCCACGGCCTCTCGCGCGTCGGAAGAAGGCGCGTTTGCTCTACATATATGCTGATTGTAAAGGAGGCAAGAGACGCCTACTTCTGCAGCCCTTGGGAGCACGGCGCAAAACGCGCGTTTGTTCTCCGCCGTGCGTTCACTCCCCGTGAAAGCGCGCGCCCCTCGCGCCCTTTCACTCGCACATACAGCGTTCGGTACGACCACTTCCCCAGCGAGGCCTGGCTCGCAGGGAGACCTCGCTCCTTCTCCGGCTCCGCATCTTCTGCAGCTGGACGGCAGCACGCAGCTACCGACTGGGACGAGCGACGTCCCCGGCCTGCAGCTCCTGCGGGGAGCCGGAGACGATCGAACATCTCCTGCTGGCCTGCCCGGCGTACATCCAGCAGCGGGGCCCACTCCTGCAGGAGTTCCGCCGCCTGGGCCTCCCCTGTGGCAAGGAGGAAGATCTCCTCTTCCCCGGCCGACACCACCTTTCTGCACTTCGAGGCGTCGTGGAGTTCCTTGACTCGTCAGGGCTCTCCGCACGCCTCTAAGGACATTTCTACAAGCGGGAAGGCCTCACGGCCTCCCACTCCACCCCGGGCCTGACCGGCCTGGCACAACACCCCTGCAGACTCTGCAGCACGCCAAGGCCTTCCATCTCGGCCTGATACGTGCCGCCTATGCCTGCCGGTTTTGCTTCGCCCAGCCATGGCGTCTCCACTCTATCCCTTCTTTCGCTCCCACTTACCCCTCCCCGTTGGCGCTGAGCCGTGCTCCCTCAAGGGCTGCAGAAGATAGCGCCAACCTTTCCCTTTCCCTCAAGAACCACTTACCGTGGCGACGATTTCATCTCCATTAACGTCATACGGAACCTCACGGCGACGGCGACGCCGACGGCAGAAATCTGCTTTTGAGTGTCCATATAATTGCTATCGCAATAAAAATGTGCCGGTTTGTGCTCTGCGGTGAACAAAAAGGCGCATTTTTGTGATATGAATACCAGCATGACTTCTAATAAAATGAGGATAATGAAAGGGTCGTCAAATAAAGAACAAAACGCAGAAAGCGCGTGCACACACGGAAACCAAGGCATATAAATGACGGGGAAAGAAAAGTGCGCAGATGCATTTTTGAAAAAGAAAAGAAACACACGTTGAGGGTATTTAGCACATAAATGTATTCGCCGTGTCGTGTGTGCATAGTTTGATGCACCTCTTTGTTTTCGTATATGCGTCAGGTAAACAGAACACCATTCGATTCCGAAAAAATGTTGTCGCAGTTTCACCTGAACGGCGAAGCATCAATTGCTTTAGCAAATTTGTAGAGAGCTATACGGAGTAATGATAGTAGCTTTATCAGCTGTATAAACTTGGGACACGCAGCAGCACCGGCAACACGCAGAACTGTTGTCGACGCCGTTGGCGTTTCGCCCACGTTCGCACAAAATGCGTGCGGCTTTGTTGACTATTGCCGGCGCTTCTTATATAAATAGGCACTTGGTGACGCAACTAAACGTCGCCTTCCTCCCCCCCCCCTCCTCCCACGGCCTTTCGCGCATCGGAAGAAGGCGCGTTTGCTGTACATATATGGTGATGGTAAAGGAGGAGACGCCTACTTCTGCAGCCCTTAAGGGAGCACGGCGCAGAACGCGCGTTTGTTTTCCGCCAGTGCGTTCACTCCCCGTGAAAGCGCGCGTCCCTCGCGCCCTTTCACTCGCACATACAGCGTTCGGCGCGCGGCGACGATTTAATCTCCATTGACGTCATACGGAACCTCACGGCGACGACGACGGCAGAAATCACCTTTGGAGTGTCCATATAATTGCTATCGCAATAAATATCAGCAGTGGTAAAGGCTTCTTAATATTGCGTTTAACTTGTTCTACCTTTCGCTTTCCTCGTCTGAGCGATGCAGATTCTACTAATAATTGAAAGTACTACATATCTTACGTAGAAATCTCACGTACTAACAGACTTGTGCAAATGCGCCCAGAACAGTCGCGTTTCAAGCAAGCGCTTCAACGCGCCGCATGCGATACGATATGAAGCGGGCGGTAGCGGCCGCGCATTTCGCGCACTGGATGAGGAGGAAACTGTGCGGAGAGGAGGAGTTTGCGCTACCTTTAAAAATAGAGGGACCTTACTTCTCACGCTTTCGCCATACCCTCCTCCACCACTTTCGCCTCATGGTTCTAATGCACCTTCCGCCTCCGCTTTCCTCCTCGCGCTCTCTCCGCTATCGCCGTCTTTCATCTCCTTATGAGCGCCGCGTTCGCTCTTTCATCCTTCGCTGTGTTTGTTCCCTCACTTGAAAAAGACGCTGACGTTCGACGCAGGAACAGGCACCTGACAGCTGCGCTCTTATGGACAAAAAATCACATGCTGAGTGCCTCTACTTAGGATGATTTCGCTCTAATATATCATACGTTTTCCATTATTCACTGTTAATACTGCGAAAGCATTGATGTGCTGGACTAAATGGTAATTTTACCGTCTTTCTAGGAGTAATACAAAATAATTGAATAGCAGATTATGTGGCGTTACGTGCGAAAACCATTATCTGATTACTAAGCACGCCGTAGTGGGAGTTCTCCCGATTATTATAAGCACTAATGGATCTGTAACGTGCGCCTGATGAAATGTACACGAATGTTTATGCATTTTGTCCCTTTTGAAAGTGGCCACCATAGCCGAGTTTGAAAGCATGACCTCGCGCGCAGAAGTTCAACTCCGCTATGGCGTTGCGCTGCTCAGCTGTTACAGAGCTGTCGTGGGGGGTTTAGGAATATTCCACTAGCATCACAAATATTTTACTCTATGTTGGCATTGCATAGCATGTCTTTTTAAAGCCAAGAAAAAAAGTTCCTTAATATATAAATGCAGGAATGGCAAATCACATTTAAGATTTATCCTTTTACTGTTTCAAGGTGAACTGGTTGTTGCGCCGTTTTACAAAAGCCGCCCTTGATGTACAAATAGCAGTTACCAGCGTGATTATCCTTCTGGTAAGATCAGCGTTTCTTATATACTCAATTTTTATTATTAGGTAGTATGTGGAATAGTTTGCAATAAGCAGTATGTTCGGTATTAGGTAAGAAATACTGCGTACTACGGTCTGACTGTTTCGCGTGTGACCCGAACAGAGGTAATATTTCCATGGCGTAATCATTATCGTTTTTGCACTAGCTGGTTCTTAGAAATTCTTGAAAATGAGCTTGCTATGAACTTGCATTTATTTCAAAGTACTTCGTTATTACAGCAGAGCTGCTAAGAACTAGTTCCCCCAGGAACGTGGCCGCGTGTAGAAAAATGAGCTTCGCCTTTAAGAGTAGAACGCGATAGCGTTATCGGGACCCGTTCGCATCGCATCGTTCGCATACGGCAAGTAGGCTTCATTCACTGCAACACTGAACGTGTGAAAGCCAGCTTACAAAGATCAAGCTTACACCGATCCCCTTAAAGTCGGCTTTACTTTTAAACTGAAATGCATTGTGGGAGAAACGTTTTTCCAGGGGCAATATAAGTAGTCTTATATTTAAATGTGAAGGCCCTATACTCGCGGACAACTTTCTGTGGCAATGAAGGGAAAGCTACGGGCGCGTGGCTACTGCACATGTGTTACCGCGCCAAGTAATCCGGCAGCGTTTGAGAGTGCAGTTTGAGAGACGCAGAAAGGGAAAACCGCAAAATAAGCAATCTTTTACACTCAGTGGTGTGTTCTGTATTATTTAACTGTTTCTAATAAGGTGTAAATTTATGTTTTCTCTTCTCTAGCCTATACTAACGTGGATTTAAACACGGGACTCTTTTCAGAAGCGCACTCACTTGTGAGTGCTTTGTCTCCGTAGCTTTCCCTTCATTGCCACAGATACTTGCCCGCGGGTATAGCACCTTTTTTTCTTTTAAGGCTATAGCACTTAGGGCCCCGTGTCGCAAAAAATCCGTCGTCGCCGTCGGCCGCGGCCGAGAAGCTCAACCCCAACCACGCAGGCCCTCCAAATATATTTTACCACTGAAGTTGCTCACACTTTGTCTTGCATTCTTTACAAAGTTATTCCTCGGAATTTTGAGAGTGACAGCTCACAAACAATTGTTATGAAACAAAACACCAACAGTGCATGCCTTTTATGCTAAATCTTCTCTGGCTGAAATATTAAAGGTGCAAACAATAAAGGCCGGCCCACGAAAGAGGCCTCGTTTCTACCAGAAAGCGCACCTTCGTGCATAGCGTTCACCGCCAGCGTATCGCGGTAAACATTACGTTTACATAAGCTGCCGTTGCCGGGAAGTGTGAGAAACAGTCAAGGATCTTTGAATGCTATCGCGTTTCACTCTTGAAGGCAAAGCTTAAGCGTCCTCCTAATTTTTTTTATTCAATGTTTGATATTGCCCCAACGCGAGCAGGTCTGGTAGAAATGCTGGAAAAGGGGTTTGTGTTTGAGTTTCCTCGTAGCAGAATTACGTTTTCTCGTACATTAAAATTACAATCCGACGCCGATTGGTAAACAATCCGACGGCGAATCCGACAGCGAATGGTAAAGTCGTACTTTACCATTTTCCTGGCGGATTTCACAGTGAGAAATTCAATTTTTGTTAACGAAAACCTTGCACCAAGTCGATGCCTGCGTGGTCGATGTGGTAGGAAGATTTTCTCCGCCACCCGCAATCACACGCCGGTTGCCGACGCCGGATTTTCTGCGACACGGGGCCCTTAACGCTATCGCAATAAAACTGTTATGATCAGCATTTGCTGGAGCGCCGTCGTCTTCTTTCGCGGCTGGCTCGTTGGCGCCCCTCGGTTTGCGCTCGTGCTGTTGGATGCCGTGCCACTGCTCCCGCGTTGGTCGTCGTCGTCCACTCCCACAGTTCGCTGCGTTGTCGCTAATCATTCGAGCGTAGACTTTAAGGCGAAAGCCTTTAATGGCTCATACTCGCGGCGTCCGACCGTCCGTACGCCCGTGCCCTGGAACGGTGCCAGCTAGGTCTCTCCCCCTTACACTCTCTCAGCAATCACGTGAAGGCACAGCGGCGTGCGCGGCAACGCTCCTTCGTCAGACGTCTCGTCGCAGCCGTCGAGTTAGTCGGATGGCTCCCAAGCGGCCCGGTGATGGTTCTACGGCAAGCGGTTCGGAGAAGCGCCCCAAGAATGCGGATTCCTTCGATACCAAACGCCAGAAGAAGAATGAGCGAATGCGCATGTAGCGGTAGTCAGTCGAATGGGCACAGGCTTTCGCCGAACACACTTTGAAATTTACAAAGTGTCCTGCAGTTTTTTTTACTTCTGCCGTCGTAATGGGGAGGCCGGGCTTAAGGGGGTATGAGCAATTCATGAGCAACTCATGACATGTCCTACCGAGTTTGAGTAACACCGCCGCGAACGCGTTTGGGAAAGGGCTCGTCGTCGAAGTGCCGATTCTAGCGTGAGAGCTTCCGAAGCCCAGGCGAAAGGTCAGTGAAGAGCCGCCGACCCCGAGTTGCGGGAGCGCGATGATGGCCTCCAGGAACAACCGTGGTGCACGCCTCGGCAACGCTAGCGCCAACTTCCCCGGTGTAACGGTCAAGTTTCAACGCGAGTTTCTCAAACGGAAGGTTAATGATAGACATGTTCGGTCGGGTGAGGCTCAACGACGATACGCTCATTCTCATCGTGGGGGTAATATTCACTGCAGCAGATCAACCATAGGCACAGCTTCGCTGGCTTCCATCTTCACAGTAGTGGAAGGGCTCTGAATTTTTCTGAAATTATCTTATATTCTTCTGCGTTTTTACTTCTTGCTTAAACTTTCTATTTGGAATTACTACAAAGTGAACACCTGCTTAAACAACACAGATTCTTCACAGCTCACAGCCTCTCTGTTCCTGTTTGCAGAAGAAAAGAAAACGTGGGCAGCTTGCACTAGTGCTGCAAGGCTGGAGTAAACAGCGAAGCTGGTGATCGACCTAGCTTTTCTTTGAGGTTTTACTAGACTTGGCTACGTTTTGCTAGGAAATGCTAAGTACTGCTAGGCACGGTACGGTATCTTAGAGACAGCGAGAGAAAATGATTCAATGAAAGGCAGGGAGGTTACCCAGGACTGAGCCTGGTTGGCTACCCTATACTGGGGGAAGGGAAAAGGGGAGAGAGAGATTAAGAGAAGAATAGAAAGTCTGCTGTTGATATCGCCGAGGTAGCAACAGATATCTGTTCGATCACTGATGATTAATCAGTTCGGATCATAGACGGTCACTCAGTCCTGTAGTTTTCACAAATCGCAGCAGCGCTTTTGTGGCCTTTTGCAGCTGTGATATTCGAGGCCATGGTCCCAAGATCTTCCTCAAGGTAAACGGTCTTCTATCTAGCCTATTGATAACGTTGCAGAGGTCATGTCTTTCGTTTTGAAAAGATGGGCAGTAGCATAGTAGGTGTTCTATAGTCTCATCGACACCGCAGGCATTGCACTCGGCGCTATCAGCCATTCCAATCAAACACGTATAAGCATTGGTGAATGCAACACCAAAGCGTAAGCGGCACAGCATTGTTTCCTCATTTCGCGGAAATCCAGGCAACAGCCGCAGCTGCATAGATGGGTCGAGAGAATGCAACCGATGCTGGGTGAATTCAGTTGTATGCCACTTCTCCAATGTCATACTGTACGCTAGCTTACTTAGGTGTTGGGCTGCGTCAGTCCTCGATAAAGGCACAGAAACAAGATTTGCTCCTTCGTGTGCTTTCCTAGCAGCTTCGTCAGCGATGTCGTTGCTGGAAATACCGCAATGACCCGGCAGCCACTGAAACACGACGTCGTGTCCTTTTGCGATCGTATTGTGGTGCATTTCTCGTATCTCCGAGACGAGTTGTTCGCAGGACCCGCGACGAAGAGCTGACAAAAGACATTGTAGGGCCGCCTTTGAATCACATAATATTGCCCACCGATTAGCCGGTTGGTTGTTAATATAATCAATGGCACCACGGAGGGCAACAAGCTCCGAAGCGGTCGATGATGTCACGTGAGAAGTCTTGTATTGGACGCTCATTGATCGTGATGGTATAACCACTGCGCTGGTGGAGCTGGTCTGAGTGGAAGAGCCATCCGTATATATGTGGATTCGGTCAGAGTAGAAAGTGTGCAAGCAATCGATAGCTGCTTGCTTCAAGGACAAGGTAGGCAGGTCCGTCTTTTTTCTTATTCCTGGAACGTAAAGGTGCACTTCAGGTTGTTTTAAACACCACAACGCTGAGGGCGAACGTGTCGAGGGTGTGAACCCCGATGGTAGGGAGGCACGATGAATGCTGACCACGTTGGAGAATGACGCCTGTGGTCGTCGTTC
This sequence comes from Dermacentor silvarum, assembly GCF_013339745.2. NCBI lineage: Eukaryota > Metazoa > Arthropoda > Arachnida > Ixodida > Ixodidae > Dermacentor > Dermacentor silvarum. The sequence goes on along the minus strand of NC_051162.1, from coordinate 47,540,970 downwards.
TGGCAGGGAGGCAAGAGAGCTTGATTGCATCCGTGAAACAAGGCGAATATGGACCCTAAGCGTGTCGATGGTCATGTAAGTCGTGATCGGATGGTCTTGAGCCGTGATAACTGTTCGTGCTGTTGAGGCGCTCCGCGGAAGGCCGAGGCAAACACGTAATGCCTGTGCTTGCAAGCTCTAAAGTGCTCGAAGATTTGATTTGCATGTTTTAGTAAGCACGGGAGAGCTATAGCGTAGGAAGCCGATAAAAAGTGCTCGGTACAACTGTAGCATGGAGCCCACTGAGGATCCCCGCGTTTTACCGGCGATGAATTTGAAAACGTGAACCACAGATGTGAGCTTCTTCTTCAAGTGGGCAACCTGAGGGCTCCAGGAGAGGTCTCGGTCAACAAAGACACCCAAAAACCGATGATTTCTCTTATAGCAGATACGCTGGCCATTGATACACACTGGATCGCTTTTCGCTTAAGACATCGCTTTTCGCGTAAAAGAGACTAACGCACATTTTTCTGTCGAGATGGTTAGGCCTTGCGTGCAAAGATAGCCAGATGCCTGTGTCGCTGCCTTCTGTAACCTTGCACGAACCTGCGGGCGAGTCACTGCTGATGCCCAGATGCAGATTTCATCGGCGTAGATGGAGACACTCACTGTTTCCGGTAGGGAATCGGCCAGCCCAAGAAGCGTGAGGTTAAAAAGAATAGGGCTTAGAACACCGCCTTGAGGGACGCTATGGCATGTGTAGTGGTCAGTAGTCGGACCATCTTCCGTACGTACAAACAAGGACCTTTGTGTCAAGTAGCTTGGGATCCATCGAAATACTCGCCCTCCCAGTTCCAATGTAAAAAGTGCGTCTAGGATGGCTTCATGGGAAACGATTTCGTAGGCGCCTTTCACGTCAAGAAAGAGTGTTACTGATAATCGTTTCCAAGACTTTTGCTGCTCAAAGGATGATACTAGATCGATGACATTGTCAATCGATGAACGGCCTCGTCGATATCCCGCCATAGAGTCAGGGTAAATATTGTGGTGTTCAAGGTAGAGCACTGCACGGGCTCGGGCTTACCCGAAAGCCCGGGCCCGGCCCGGCCCGTGGGCCGGGCCGGGCCGGGTAGAGGAGTTTTTTTACGGGCTCGGGCCGGGCTCGGGCACGGCGTGTGCTTTTTGACGCGGGCCCGGGCCGGGCTCGGGCTTTCTGCGAGTTATTCTCGGGCTTCTCAACTCTGAAAAACATGTATTTTTCGGTCTCCGGCCGGCTTCGGGCCGGTTTCTAGTCGGGCTCGGGCCGGGTTCGGGTTTAAGGTAAAGGGGTGGCGGGCCGGGCCGGGCGGGTAACGTAGATTATTTCCGGGCCCGGGCCGGGCCCGGGTCTCGCCATAGAAGTTTTGATCGGGCTCGGGCGGGCCGCCCAATCTAAAAACGGGCCCCGGGCCGGGCCGCAAAAATCGGCCCGTGCAGTGCTCAACTTCAAGGTACCATTCGAGACGCATGAGGATCATGCGCTCCATGAGCTTTCCGACGCAGCTGGTGAGTGCTATAGGCCGATATGATGCCAGTTCTAGCGGTGACTTTCCTGCTTTTAGTAGTTGTACCAAGCGGCTGCGTTTCCATTCCTGTCGAACGACGCCATCATGCCATGACCTATTAAAGAGGTTGAGCAGTTCACGTCGCGCTTCTTGACGTAGGTGGCGCAGAGCATTATATGTGATTCCGTCGGGCCCTGGTGAAGATGAACACCTACATAGCGCCATAGCAGCCTCCAACTCTTCCATAGAAAAAGGAGCGTCCATACTTGTATCTCGTGGACCAGGAATGTCGCCTAAAACCATGTCAGGGAGTAGAACTGTTCCGCGGGTGACTTTCGCACAAAACTCTTCTGCAACTTCTATCTCACGGCGGTTTTGATAGAGATCAAGGGCGTTAAAAGGATGTCGTTGCTGGGGACATGAGGGAAGACCCCTTAGGGTACCCCACACACGGGACAGTGGCTTGCGGGGGTCCAGTGACTCACAAAAGCATTTCCATCTTTGATCTTCTAGCTTATCCATCCGGCGCTGTATCTTCTTTTGCATTCGCCGAGCTAATCTGAGGTCAAGAATTGACTTCGTGCGCCGGTACCTCCTTTCAGCTCGACGATGTAGTGCACGGTATCTTAGACCACTAGTTATGCACTTTTGGTCATGATGCCGTTGTGGTTGTTCCATTGCCATCCTTGCAGCTTCGTGATTTTACACTCGCCATGTCATCGCCGACCTCTTGTTCAAACTGTCTAATAGCTTGGGCCACTAAGTATGTGCTGATGGCTTTGATGTGGTCATTCATCGTTGCATCTACTTTATTCAATCTTTGTTATCAGACTGTCGCATTGCCGTCGTCGTCACACCATCGTAGTCATACTGTTGTCACGCATTCGTTGTCACATTGCCGTCGGGATACTATCGTGGCCGTTCCATCGTGCTCGCTCGTGTTCGTCATGTGACTCTCGTCATGTCGTCCGTCGTCAAGCCATCGTCTTCGCGCGATCATCGTCATAGAGTCTTCGCGACACCGCCGTTGTCACGCCATTGTCTTCCTTCATACGTCTTCATTCCATTGTCCTCTTACCTTTGACATGTCACCATGGTCACACAGTCATCGTCATGAATTCGATCTCATGCCGTCGTAATAGCGCCGTAATGATTCTTACGTCGTTGTGGCTCAAATTTCGTCATCCAACTCTTGTCAATTCATCATCATGCCATTGTCGTCATACTGCGTTCGTCGTTCCATCGATGTCAATCATTCCTCGTCATTCTATGGTAATTTTGCTGCCGTTATTCAATCGTGATTATGTCACCGTTCTCATGTCATTGTCACCATAGCGTCGCCGTCAGACAGTCATTACTATGTCATTGTCACCATAACGTCGCCTTCGAGCCACCGTGGCCAAGCCATCGTCGCCACTAAAGCCACGTCATGAGACTCATGTCATGCCGTCATAGGCACACCATTGTCTTTATACGCTCGTCGTCATTCCATGGGCTCGATGTCGTTGTCTCCACGCTGTCGTCGTTATCCCACCGTCATCTCATTGCCGTCATGCCGTCTTCATGATACCGTCTTTGTCATTCCGTCGAGCTCATTCCTTCTTCGTGATTCCATTGTCGAGACCAACGTTTACAGATATGCTTCAGTTTCGAAACTATCCGCCGTGATCATTGAAAGCAGCCGGCCCACTGTGGTTCCTGCCGCTGCGGCGCTTCAGTCGAGGGTTGAGCTATCGATGCAAGCGTCGTCTGCTAGCTCCAATGTTGCGCCTGCGTAGCGAGCTTCTAGAATACCTGTTCGTCAGCAGCTACGCGTAGTTTTTCCAAATTTGCTGCGAGTTCATCCTGCAAGGTAAAATTTCAACATTGTTGTTGACTTCGTTGGGAGACGTTAGTAAGTTCACACGTGCCAGCGTCAAAGTAGAAGGTTGGGTTCTGTGCGTTTGCCAAGCCAGCGTTTATTACTGGGGCGCTATAACGTAAAATGATTCCGAACTGTTTTGATTCCAAACTCCTGACGTCAAATTTACGTAACCACCGACGCAAGCATCGGGCGGTGACCCGCAGCATTTTCTGTACAACCCATTCAAACACTCTCCTCGTTTATAGGAGGTCACCTTTGTTCACTTTCAAACCAATACCATTGTCTACACTCAGCGGTTTTTCTTATCTAATTGGCTGACAAGAGGCGAGGAGCACGCTCTAGTGGAGAGGGTTTTGATGGGGCCGAGCCAGCACAGTGAAAAAGATAATCGCATGAAGAAGGTGTTGCTGGCTTCTCCGATTGGCCCACTTCGCCTTACTTCGCTTGGGTGGCTGGTCGAAAATCGCGGCGGCGTGCAACGGAAGGATAAGAATGCCGCTAAATGGCTCAGCAAGGCTCAGCTTTTTGGAATGGCACAGCAATGGCTCAGCTTTTCGGAATGGCTCAGCAAGGAAGAGTTGGCAGAGCGATGTCGTATGCATGACGAAAGGGCTCGATAACGTTTTACTGCCACGCAAAAAGGTTTATCATGCGCAAATAAATGCATGCTCACCGGCAGGTGCGAGTAGCGAGGGCCTGAGCGATCGGCGGGCACCCATCTTCTATTCCTTCCGGAACGAGGCAGTTTGTGATTATTCAGAAAATTTTTCAGTTTTGCTCGGCATATTAATGCATTTTTTCGCGCACACGTCACTTTGACGTGTGATTTTGCGCGGTTTTGTGAGGTCGCGTGACAGACAGGTGAAGTGGGCGTAGCCAGAAAACATTGGACCAATAGCAGAGAGCTTATGGTGAAAAGGCGTCGAATCGGGACTGATTACTTTTATTTTGTGCGGTTTAATCATGCATAATCAGTGTGTACACTATTGAAACTCATGAGAGTGGACAAGACGAGAAAGAAGAAGACGGCGGGCTCCAAAGGCGCGCGCGCTAAGAAAAGCAATAAAGAAAAGAAAAAGAAGAATCTTGATTTCGTTCGCATCGAACGCAGCTGTCTCGTCTCGTTTCTGCGACATGGTGCCGTGACCAGGATTTAGCGGCTACTCCTCTTCCGACTGGCCACGGACTACCAGAACGACGGACTGGCCACAGAAGACGGACGAAGAGGAGGCCCGAGAGCGAACCAACGGCAGCGAGACGAGACATCGACGGCAAGGAGCGGCACGGACACAGAGGGCGACCAAGATTCGGATGACGTCTCGCCGCTAGAATCTGTAAGCGACCAGCAGTTTCCTCAGTTATTCAAGATGAACAGAGAAGTGATTTTGAAGAAGCGAAAAACGCTGAGGACGCAAATAACAAATCTAGTGAGCGATGCTGAAAAGAAACTGGAGGAGAATCAAGATCCTACAGCGATGTCGCTGATAGCCAGCCAGATTAAAGGTATTGCAGACTCGCTAAAGAAAGCGGACGAGCAGATGGAGCAGTTCATAACGCCCGAAACAGCTGACTCGGAGTTTGCGAAAACAAATGAGTACGAGCTAAAGATAATAAGTGCTCTGCACAACATCAACGCGTACCTTTCTCGGCAAGAAGTACGGCAAACAGCGAGGGAGCAAACCAATTTCAATGGCGAAACTAGACAATCTCAGCAAGCAACAATAGTGAAGCTACCGAAGCTAGAACTAATGAAGTTTGGCGGCGACAAAATGAAATGGCAGAGATTTTGGCGGCAATTTGAAACAGCTGTACACGAAAGAACCGACTTGAACGAAAATCAGAAATTTACATACCTTCTGTCATCACTAACCGGAGAAGCGGCAGCTGCCGTGGAGGGACTACAGTTTTCTCACAGTAACTATGGGAAAGCCATTGATCTACTCAAGCAGAGGTACGGAAGAGAGGACGTGCTGGTAGAAATGCATATGAAAGAACTAACTAATCTGAATGCAGTAGCAAGCTACAACGACCATGACGGTTTAAGAAAGCTGTCACAAAAGGTGCAAGTGCACATACGTGGACTGGAATCCTTAGGATTGAAAAGCGAGTCCTATGCATCGATGTTGCTTCCGATCCTGAAAAGAGCTTTGCCAGTGGATATGTACATTGGATTCCAGTTAAAACAAAGAGAAGCGATCAGTGGATCTTCATCACGAGATCACAATGTGGCTTTACGTCAAGAAGATATTCTTAGGCGCTTGATGAAATACATAGAAGATCAAGTAGAGTGCAGAGAGGAATTGTCAACAGAAAGGAGAGAAAGCTACAGCCACAGGACTGAGAGTAAGCAGCTGTCTCGTCTCGTTTCTGCGACATACACGTTATATCAGATAGGGAGCTGTGGCGGTTTTTGTAACGCTGTGTGACAGACAGACGAAGTTGTGAGTGGCCCGAAAATGTTTTGACCAATCGTGGAGGCTGATTGCAGAAATTGGAATCAAAACAGTTTGGAATCATTTTACGTTATAGCGCCTCTGGTGCTCGTTTATATACGGAAATGTCTGCTATGATGTGCAGTTTCCTCTCCTGAGGTCTTTTGAGCGTGATGCTTAGTAAACCGGTGGTCTTGACCACGGCCGTTGC